>NW_015176111.1:43407-56761 GCF_001447785.1 Gekko japonicus | reverse complement strand
TGTTTTGGGGTTGTGTTACAGCGCCATAGCATTCTCAGAAGAACATTAAAAAAAAGACAGAGATTGCGCATGCAGGTGAAAAAGGGAGCAAAAACCTCATCATCAGAGGAAGCGCTATGGGGGCATTTTACACAGCACCCCATAGCACTTCAGGAATGGTAGAAGAAATTGAAGACCTCTTGGAAGCAGTTTGCAGGTAAAACGGCTCAGGAACACTTCCCGAATGGGACAGAAGCATTTGCATCTGAAAGGGAAAATATATTCCATCAGGGAACCATTACTAAAATGGTTCTGTCTGAAATGACAGACAGAAACCATTAGTGAACAGTTCCTGAAACAGAACATATCGGCTGTCTGAAATTCCCCTAAGTTAGGGCATAACTGCACGATATGCCTGATATGTGTCAAGTCACAGGTGCATGACTGGACTCAAAGGGGAATTAACTTTAAACAAGGCCCATTTGCTTGGTGCTGCAAGGGAGTACTGCAAGGTAAAAGAAGGAGCTTCCAGTTTCCCTCTCACCCTGCTTTTGACAATGGAAAGTTTGGCGTGGGTGCTCTTTGCCCCTTTTCTCTGGCTTTACACGTCCTCCCTTCAAATGTGTAGTTTGGCCCTAAAATGATGTATTTAATAGGATTAGACAAATTCTGAGAAGACAGCATCCTCAGCACAGCTAAATGATAGCTAAATGGATCTTACAAGTTCAGAGACAGTATTTTTCTTAATAACAGACTATGTCACTGGCTAGACAGAGGCGGCAAGTGCTAATAGTGTTATGTGATTAGACACTGGTGGAGGATCAGAGATCAGTAATGGGCCCCACTACAATGACAGTGCTAATATTCTCACTTTGTATTGAGTATTCTGGAAGGCCAACAACAGTATGGGTCACTCAATCAGAGCAAGGTGAGTTTTGTGGTCCTCCAGAAAACTCCAGAGTTTGCGAGATCAGAAGACAGGTGTAAACCAGGGTTAAGTTAATCACTCTGTTCTGACCTTATGTTACTGCTACTTTGTCTTAAATAAACTCTTTGTTCACTTGAGCTATTCTGACATCTTTGCAAATGAACAGCTGCACTGTTATCTCTGAAATGCAGGAAAAGAGAGCCAGTCTCATTTAGCTTATTGGTGTTAGCTTCTGATGAGCGGCCTCCTTGGTGCTAATGTTGGACTCTGTGAATGGGAGTGGTCTGTTCCATGAGATTATGTGACATTGGAGCTATCAGTTCTGAGGCATTAATTGACATCATGTATCAGGTTAAGTTAATAATCTCCAGCCTGGTTCTGCCTGAGCAGACCTACATACCTGCAGACTGAGATCAGTGATGAAA
Source organism: Gekko japonicus (assembly GCF_001447785.1). Taxonomy (NCBI): domain Eukaryota; kingdom Metazoa; phylum Chordata; class Lepidosauria; order Squamata; family Gekkonidae; genus Gekko; species Gekko japonicus. Next base: position 55,429 of record NW_015176111.1, on the reverse strand, counting down.
AGGTACTCTCCTGGGCAGGATGGTTAAAAACAGCCCAGCCAATGGCTTGGTGCTTCTGCCTCCGGATGGGAAGACTTAGAACCTGTTAACCATTCAACGTGGCATGTGCAAAAGTAGCACTCGCCTGGAGGCTGGAGGTGTCAACCAATCTGACCCCCTCAAGGATGCCTGCAGCAATCAGAGCAGCTCCAGATGGCAGAGCAACAGATATGGCAAACCAGGAAAGGCTATTGCCAGATGGGGAGAAAAACAGTAAGGATGTACAGCTACCTGCTTGTTTCAGCAAGATGACTCGGGAGTCTAGGAAGAATTTCCCACATACCAAACAAGTTGGCAACTACCTTGTGGGCAGAATGATCAACAAGGGCTCCTTTGCCAAAGTGATGGAGGGGCTACATATCCCCACTGGGGAGAAGGTAAATGGAGAGTGGTTATAATAAGAGAGTAAGTAAAATGGTCATGGGTCTCATAGCAACACATGCAGAGGAAATTCAGAATCTTTTCCCTTATTCTACAAATCTAAATATTGAGGGTGTTGAATCGGTGTTTAGCTAAAATAACAGTAATCAAGCAAAAGAAGGTACGATACTCATTCATTTGCCTGCTAAAGTGTTCTGAAATACAGACCTCTGTAAATGTTGCTAATTTTACTGTACACAATGTGAGTGCATTGTATAGAATAACTGGGATACTCCTAACCTTTCTTACTCCCCACCCCAAGATTCTAATTATGCTATAATTACATAAAACATTTCACCTCTTCCTCTTTGGGAATGCATTACTGAATATATTGGCTATTTTCCATTGGAGAGCCTGCAGGAAAAGACATAAAGAAGCAAGAATTTGAGAGGACATTTGGCTAATGTCCAGATGAGCAGATATTCCACTATGTTCGGTTTTAAGAGCATTTTGCCAGGACAAACTACATAACTGAGCTAAATTAAGTATAGCACTGTATATTAAGTGAGATCAAAGAGTTTATAATGCCACCTGCATTGGGAATTATGCTTTACTGAAGAAGAAAAAATGCTATCCTGGTGCCATCCTTTAAAAAGTTTATGAAATGTTTCCCAACCCACTGGACATTTTGAAAAACAGGTCTGTGTTGCTAAAATTGAAGTGGGTGCTGCCCAAACTATAAAATATATACTTATAACATTTCTGTGATTTAGGTAGCTGTGAAAGTTATTGACAAGAAAAAAGCCAAGCAAGACTCCTATGTTTTAAAAAATATGAAGAGAGAGCCTCGGATACATCAGATGATTAAACATCCTAATATTGTTCAGCTCTATGAAATCTTGGAGACAGAGAACGCCTATTACATGGTGATGGAACTGTGTCTGGGGGGAGACCTCATGGACAGAATATGTGAGAAAAAGAGACTGGAAGAGAGGGAAGTCAAGAAATATACCAGGCAGATCATGTCTGCAGTTGAACACTTGCATCGTCATGGGATTGTCCACAGGTACAAAATCAGTTTTCTCTTTTAAATAAAAGGGCTATAATGAAATGCTACGTAAAGCAATTTTTAAAAGTCTGATCCTTTTTAAAAGCTGTATTTGTATGACACATTGAAATCAGCGGGACTTGTAAAATGTTTACCCAGTGCATCTACTTGGGTAGTTAGGTCAGTGAAATCTTTTCCCAAACATGTGGCAATTAGACTGAGATGGACCTTTTCTGGGTGGGTGCGTGTTTGATTAAAGCCCAGCACATTGTCAATGATTTAGCTTATGACAATATCCTTACTGCTGGGGAGGAGGATCCATTTGGACTTTCTTTTTTTCAAGCAGTAACATGTCTTAGGCAAGCCCAGTACATGTATGTGTGCAGGTATTCACACACACACACACACACACACAAATGCAAACAGGCAAAATTAGTGTTAAACAATTGTAGTATTAAATAAGCGTTTATTAGGAAAAGTAGCATAATTATAACAAGCAGGTTTCATGTGACAGCAGAGCTTTCCCTCTTTCTGCAGTGTATGTGTGTGTGTGTGGGGGGGGGGGGGGGGGGAATGAGGTCATCCAGAAAGCAGAGTGGAGTGGAAAATGTCCCAGTTAAGAAGCTGAACTGTGGTAAAAAACAACAACAAAAACTGTGGGAGCCTCAGGGACATCAGATGATTAAACATCCTAATATTGTTCAGTTCTATGAAACCTTGGAGACAGAGGAGACTGAATCACAAGAGAGTGGAACAGAACATTAGGGTCCGCTTTTATAGATACAGTTAAAGAGCTTCCCTCTCCATTGGCACATCTGAGTGCACTTTAAAAATAGATTGTCCTGTGACAGTGCAATTACATTGGCATATTTTCCCCTGTAGTCTATAGCATGCTCACTGATGTAGGATCCCACATCAGGAACAAAGATGTTCAGAGCACTCTGGCCTATATAGGATACAAATCACAAACTTGACAGAATAGAGTGGAACTATTACAGTCTAAATTTGTATCTAACTATCCAGTACTGGTCCAGATGTGGAAACATTTAATGAGGAAGTACTCAAGGCAACAACTATTAGTATTCTTGGGACACACTGGCATGGCAAGTCTTCAGAAGGAAACTAGGAAGAAAATTTTGGCGGGCTCCTTGGTCTGCAGTAAGAGGAGGAACTGGGAAGTTCATGGATGGTTGGATGCACTCTTGTCATTTTTAGTTATGTGTTCCATCTGTGAAAAGAAGAAAGGACTTTTTTCTTTAGGCTTTGGTTATTCCTAGCACTAGAATGTGAATCACACCAAACGGGAGCCAATCTGAACATCGATGTGTTAAAATGCTAATGAAGTAGCATTATGGACTTTGATTTCGGGTACAGCACTGACATTTCATTGCCTTTGGGTTGCTGTTTGTGCTTCTAGCCAACTCAACACTGATGTATAAACAGATCACTACAAACACACTAAAACAGTCCAATATTGTGTCCCACTAAGGAAGTTTATCCTTATTCCAACCACCTGCAGAAGTGTTCTAAAAGTGCTAATACCTAGACTATGAGCAGTTAAAACATCACACAATAGTGGGCATGTTTTCTCATTCACCAGAACTTTTTTGCAGTTGTTAAATGATGGGATTATCTCCTTTTTGAAAACTCTTAGATGTACTGTTGCCATTGGCTAGTCAGGTGGTGGCTATAGTCAGGGGTGTTCTTCTCAAGTTCAGTTGGCTTGCCTGTTACATACTTTGGGGGAGAAGAGGAATCCGGTGGCCACGGAGTGGTTCGTGTATACCTATCATCTGTTCATCTATCTGTCTAAGGCTGCTTCCACACGGAATTTTTTTCTCCACTTTGTCTTCCAAATTGGGGTGGCTTTCTTGGGAAGAACATCGTTTTGAAGCTGTGTTCTAATTGTGCTCTAATTATACTTTTCCTGCCCTCAGTATGCTCTTTCCCAAACCTGCTATACTCCAGTCTTTTTATTTATTTATTGTCTTTACTGGTTTTGCAACCGGAGTCAATCTTTTTGGGAACAGCACAGTCTGTGGTTTCACACCATCTGGATGGGAAGATACACATTTTCAAAGGTCCCACATTGTCACCGTTTTTCTGCTATCAGTCTCTTGTGGTCACCATTTCCTCTGCTATTTCATCAGATGACTTTGAGGACTTTTTAAAACAAAAGTAATCCAGTGACAAAACATGGAAAAATGCAGGGGAAATGGTGGTCATGAAGGGCTGACAGAAGAAAATGCACAGGACACTCTTGCAGGGAAGCTCCATTGGCAATGTGCATGTTTCTGCATTTGCAGTGGCAATGACAGAATAATGGAGAAACCCAAGAGAGATTCACCTCATGCTGTCATATAGAGGTATGGTTGTTCTTACATTTAAATGGTGGTAGTTTTAAATTATACTGTTTTTAATGATGCTAGTTTTTAGTCATGTTGATAAGAGAAGAACTAAGGGCTGATTTGCTGGCTGTTGGTTTTGTTTTTATTGTAATCATGAGATTTCTCTTAATTTGCCCGAGGGTCCATGTTCTGGGCAGAAGTGTGGAACATCACTGATTTTTAAAAAATAAATAACCAATTAAATACATTCTGGCTGGGAATTGAACCTGAAGAAGAGTATTGGTAACTCTGAAAGCTTGTGATGTTTTAGTTGGTCATAGTAGCTCTACTGATGATTTGGATATTTCCCCCTATGAAGTACCTGCAATTTTCAATTCCATCTGTTCTGGGAAAGTGAAAGCAGAGAAACAGCTATGTATACAGGATATATTTAGTCTGCATAACGTGACCCAGCAACCTGAATGCAACCCATCAGCCATACATATTGACCTATCAGTTGTTTGACAGCCCTGTTCTTCTGGTAGCCCAGGCAAGCAGTAGGGTTGCCAGACCCTTTCTGGTAGCCCAGGCAAGCAGTAGGGTTGTCAGACCCCCCAGTGGAGGGGGGGTCCCCTGCCACCAGGCTTCACCACCTCACCCCCAATTAGCTTGCCCCCAGGGGGGGAGGGACTTAGCAGGAAAAATATTAAGGCCCAATTGATGTTGCAGCGATGTGTGTACATCACTTCCAATGTGACCAGAAATGACATCATCATATCAGTGATATCGGGGTGACACTCTGGTATTTGGGCAAAAACTCTATGGTACCAGAGCATCGTCCCTATGTCACTGCATGATGATGTCACTTCTGGGTTACATCAGAAGTGATGTAGATACCTCACTGCAATGTCAGCTGGACCTCCCTCCTGCTCCCAGTAGGGCCCCCCATCATCTGCCAGTTGCCAGGAGGGACCTGGCAACCCTCGCAAGCAGTGAAATCAGGAAGGTTAATGAGCCCCTTTGAGCCACCATAAAAAGAAGGCAGACTATGGCACATCACAACTTGTCAACATCTGTCATAATTTATTATGAAATAGGACATCTTTCAAAGCTTATTTATTTTCTTATTTATCTGCTTCTAATAGTGCCCGTTAAGACAGATTCCAAAAAGCTGTAACTAGGAACTTCAGTGCAAATCTTCACACTGATTTTCTGTCTTGGTTTGTTTAGAGATCTGAAGATCGAAAATTTTCTTCTAGATGAAAACAATAGCATCAAAATTGTTGGTAGGTGTATGCCATACGTAAACTCTGTGCTCTGAAGTGGGTTATTTTGGTCAACCTACATTTTGTTCTTTGGGGATAACTGCATATGATAACCAATGGCTAAATAAATAAGCAGCTGAGGTTTATTTATTTAATTCATTTATACCCTGCCTTTCTCCCCAATGGGGACCCAAAGACATCATTCTCAACTCCATTTTATCCTCTCAACAACCTTGTGAGGTAGGCTAGGCTGAGAGACTGTGACTGGCGCAAAGTCACCCAGCAAGCTTCCATGGCATGAGTGGGGATTTGAAACCTGGTCTCCCAGATAGTAGTCCAACACTCTTAACCACTACACCACACTGGCTCTGGGTTGTGTGTTTAATCTTCATTATTACAACCCTACACTATCTCTAGGAATTACTACTCCCCTACATTATCTTGGGGCTGCAGTGGCTCAGAGGTTAAGATGCTGAGCTGCAGACTGGAAGGTCAGTAGTTCGGCAGTTCGAAACCCTAGTGCTGCAGGACAGAGTGAGCTCCTGTCTCTGGCCCCAGCTCGTGCCATCCTAGCAGTTCGAAAGCAAGAAATTGCAAGTAGATAAATAGGTATCACTTTGGTGGGAAGGTAACAGCAATCTGTGTGCCTCGGTCTTTAGTCATGTCGGCCACTTGACCATGGAGAAGTCTTCAGACAGCGCTGGCTCTTTGGCTTGGAAACGGAGATGAGCACTGCCCCCTAGAGTCGGATTCGACTGGCTTTCGAGCAATGGAAACCTTTACCTTTACATTCTCTTGCTGTTTTCATGAAGTTTACTTAGCATGTGATAAATGTGTGTCTTCTTCTACACTGGGAAAATTAAAATAAATGAAGGAGAACTCCCACACACACACACACACACTCTACACTCTAGAAAAGATCCCAGATAAACAGGTTAATTTCCTGAATTTCATCTTGGACAATGAAGTCGTAATCCTAATTCCAGATTGAGAATCTATCAAGTGATGACATCATTGCTGTGCACCATAAAGGGGCAGCCAAAGACCCTGCTATGGCTTTCACACCATGAATGACACCCTTTCAACCGTTTCCTACTTATGTTACTCATCCCCTGTTATTGCCAGGATGATTTCCCACCATGCACTTTTTCTGCATGTTTGATTTAATTGCATGGACTAGGCTCAAAGCCAAGAAAATATGTTTTTACTAATAAAAACACTTCAGACAAACCCTGTCTAAATGTATAGAAACTCCATATGTGCTATGTTAGCCTTTATGTTTCATGAAGGTTGGACATGCTGGGAAAATGAAACCAACAGCTAAATTTTGTTTTTAAAGATCCCATTATGCTTATTTTTTGCTGCTTCTCTTCTTTTTCATGTGCACACTTAAAAAAACACACTGATTTTATAACACAATATTTCCCCTCTCCTCCCCCCGCATCCTTTGAACATTAAAATGTTGACATGGGCTCACTTTTCAAGTGTCCTCACTATTACGATCTGAGAAGGTCAACAGCAAAAGAAGCGAGAGGGTTAGCACCTCCAGGCCATTGTTCTGTCCTCTAAGTTTAATGTGGCAGTTACTCTGGTGTCATGTTTTCAAAGCCTTTTCCTGAATCATAGTGGCCCTTAGTTAAATGATGGCTACCCTGAAGTCAGTGCTGGGGGGGGGTTGCTGTTAAATTCGAATTTCAGTGTGGCTTTTTAATTGTGTTTCAATAGAAGCTGTTATCAAGTGAGCACTAAAAAGTTTACCTAATGGGTAAAACCCCAAAGCTTTTTGAGAGCAGAGAACAATTTATAGACTACTGATAGGATAGCTAACCTCCAGATGCAATTTGGAGATCTCCCAGAAGTACGACTGATCGCCAGACTACAAAAGACCAGTTCCCCTGGAAAAAAAATAGATTCTTTGGAGGGCGGACTCTGTAGTATTATACCCCACTGAGGGCCCTCCTCTCCCCAGGTTCCACCCCCAAATCTCCAGGAATTTCCCAACCAGAAGTTGGCAACCCTATGAGCCCCAAAACCTGAACCCTGGCAACCTTATATGTGAATCACCCCTTACCTGCAGATATACCTACAGATATACGTGTGGTCCCCATCTGTGGATACTTAACTCTGTGGATCAGGACCACACCAACACTAAACATATTTTCCTACAAATGGTACTCCCCAGGTATGCAGAAAAGTTAAAAAAAATACACTGAGGGTTTAAATCCCCTCCCTTTTAAAAAAAGTGTTATCTGCACATGCACAGACAGCACAGTTAACAGTTGAATTGGTGGGGGCCACTGCTGCAGGTGTCAACTCAGGGCTCAGCCGCCATGGTGGAGGATGTCAGGAGTGGCTATGGGCTCAGCTGCCACAGTAGCTCTGTGGACTCTGGGAGCAGCTTGGTGCCCATCTGCCACCACGGCAGACACTAGGAGAGGCACTAGGCCCAGCCGCAGTGGTGGAGCACTCTAGAAGCTGCTCCCTGCCTGTCTGTCATGGTGGAGCACTCAGGGAGTCACTCCAGGCCCAGCTGTGGAGTGGAGGAGTCCAGGAGAGCCTCTGGGGCCTGCTGTGGTGGTGGAGGACACTAGGAGGTGCTCTGGGCTCAGAGTGGCTCTTGGGTTCCATTGCTGTCACTCTAGGTGGGTGGTGGGGCCTGGAGTCATGGGGGGGGGAGAGATGGGATCCCTCCCCCAAGAGTCTCACAGGCCTTTCACTTGTACACATATATTCTGGACAACAGTTGTATTTAGAATGTTATTTACTGTAGTTAACTGTATAGTAGTGGTGTGTTTCTAGTCCTCTTTATTTAAATGGTAATAATAAGGTAGTCCCAAATTGAAATGCAAATGCTTCATTTTAATTTTTTTCCAGATTTTGGACTAAGCAACGTAATGAAATTTGACGGCCTTTCTCAAGAACTGTTAAATACACAATGTGGTAGTCCAGCCTATGCAGCCCCAGAACTCCTGGCACATAAAAAATATGGTCCAAAAGTGGATGTCTGGTCCATGTAAGTACATAGAAAAATAGCTACAGCTGCATTTTTAAGATGCATTATTCTTTTTTACATTTATAATGTTCCTCCATTAAGTAAACCTGTGAGATAAATTACTTCCATTCTCATTTTACGACATAGTTCAGACCTAAGGAAAAATATAGGAAGCTTTCTTGGCTTATCAGCCTGCCCTTCTTCTTGTAGCTCCGCTGTCTGAAAGGTAGTCCTGAAAAATGGGGGACATTCCAGAGTCATTTTCAATACAATGCAAAGAGAAACTATTAGAAGAGAAACCCCAGTGTGCATGTCAAATCATTTCAGCATGGATACCAGGTGTTGTGTACGCAGACCGCTACTAGGGGTCAGCGACCTCAGTTAGACGTTTGGTCCCAAAACACAATAGGAACCTAGGATCCTAGTCCACCTCGAGTCCACCAATAAGACCTCTGGCGGGAAATTCAACCCCCCCCAATGGGACTGTGGGTGTGCCAGGGGGTGTGTATATAGTTGGCCCTTGTGGGCTGTTTTTTTATCTTAGTGTGTGAAGTACAATAAACGTGTCTGAGAGCATATCGTAGTCTGAGTCTCCATGTGCAAACCCAGTACTTTACAGTGGCGACGAGGATGGGATCCCGATGAGCAGGCCTGACTCTGCAGCCAGTGCCACACCAAGCATCGATCCAGAGGAAGCCGCTGCGCCTTGCACCGCTCCCAAGCAGCACCGCAATGCACCCAGCACTCCTGGACACCACTTCCCACTCCGCTCAAGAGTCATGGAAACCGCTCCAGGACACCTCGAGGTCTTCGACCCCACTCATCCCGAGTTCTGGGATTCGTGGGTAGACCAGTTGACCTGCTACCTCTCTTACCATGAGGTCACGGATGCCAGCAAGAAACGGGCCCTGCTCCTCAGCTTGTGCGGAGTGGCCACCATTCAGCTGGTGAAAAGCCTCTTGGCTCCCAAGGCACTCCTTGAAAACTCGTATGAGGAGATTTTCGCCAGCTTAACCAAGTATTACACGCCCAAGCCGACAACTATGGCTAGACGCATGGACTTCCAAGCACACCTCCAGAAGCCCAGCGAGACAGCCACTGTCTTCATGGTAACCCTGTGCCAACACGGGATGGAGTGCGGCTTAACCAAGATGGAGGAGAACATTTTGACCCAGTTCATCTGGGGGCTGAGCAACACCAAACTCTGCTGCAAGGTGGTAGGCACCTCTGAACTGAAAATTGAGGATGCCCTGCAGCTTGCCACAGCCTATGAAGCCTCCCACCACGACTGCCCGCCCGCAGTGTCCCACCTCGTGCACCTCGACCAAGCGTCCGACAACTCCAATGGTGAGGACATCTGACTCATCCGCCCCTTCAGCCACAAGAAGCCTCCAGGACCCACTGGAGCAACTGGGACACCCGAGGAATCCGCCGGTCAGGCAAAGTGTGCCAGCTGTGGAGACGCACACGAGCACTGGTCGTGCCAGTTCCACGATGCCATCTGCTACATGTGCGGGAAACAAGAACACCTAGCTCATGCCTGCAGGTCCAAAGGAGCCCGGAACCAGCCTCCGCAGCCACGCTGCTGGGCCACCGCACACTACGAGGCCACTGCGGACACGGAAGATCTGTACCTCCTGACCAGCCAACCCTTGCTCCAGGTACTACACCTCCCCAACCAGTCAACTGTCCCAAAGATACAGGTCCCCTTGCTCCATGGAAGTAGACTCAGGGTCAGCGGCATCCATAATATTGGTGGAAAAGCTGAACAGACTTTGTCCAAATGGGGGGCCCCGCCTGCGACCCTCGCCCTTGAACCTGGTGGACTTCCAAAGGAACCTGGTCCCAATATGTGGCATGGGGGGCTTCTGGGTGCAGTACCGGGGGTTCAAGGGCTACTTGGACTTAATCGTAGTTGAAGGGAACTTGCTTAGCCTTTTGGGTTGGGCTTCCTTTTGGGTTGGGCTTGGTTTGCGCCGCTGGGCATCACTATTGGGGGGGTCATGCAATGCACGCCAAGGGATTTTACTGAGGTTTGTGGGGAATTCCCCATGGTGTTTGATGGGGCACTGGGATGTTATAAGGGACCCCTGGTTTCACTGCATCTGGACCCCAAGGTGGCCCCCATCTGCATGTGGTTCCACCGCACCCCAATCGCCTTACAGCCGAAAATTGACGTGGAACTAGACCGCTTGTTGGCACAAGGGGTCCTAGAACCAGTCTCACATGCACCGTGGGAGACAGTGGGGGCCCAAATCTTCAGCAAGTTGGACCTTGCACAAGCGTACCAACAACTGCCAGTAGATGATGCCACTACCACCGCTCAGACCATAGTTACACACCGGGGTGCTTTTAAAGTAAAGCACTTGCAGTTCGGTGTGAGTGTGGCCCCGGGGTTATTCCAACATTTAATGGACTCCCTGTTAAAAGGGATCCCTGGTGTGATGCCATTTTTCGATGGCATCGCCGCGGCTACCCCAGATGACTTTGCCTCCCGTCTCCGTACCGTCCTCCGCTGATTTGACGACGTGGGCCTTAATGTCAAGAGGGAGAAGAGCTGGTCATCACCATCACTTAGATCCCATTCCTTAAATATTCAAAGTTATAAAATTCTTACCAGATGGTATCTCACTCCTACGAGATTTCATAAAATATCTACTTTGAATTCCCCACTTTGCTGACGATCTTGTGGTGAACGAGGTACATTCATCGAGATTTCATAAAATATCCACTTTGAATTCCCCACTTTGCTGGTGATCTTGTGGTGAACGAGGTACTTTCATCCATTGCTGGTAGTCATGTATTTTTGTTCAACAAATCTGGTCCAAGATAATTTTATCAATCAAAAATATCAAAGGTTATTTGATCCCTCTGCAACCCGACCTTATTCTTAGATAATTGGAATGAATGCCATATTCCTAAACTTAGACAGGACCTTAGTTCAGTTTTACTGATGGCTGCTAACGTGGTTATAGCCAGTAGTTGGAAGTCCCCCAATAAACTGCTACTTTCCTCATGGCATTTAAAAATATGCGACTACTATATTATGGATAATATATCTGATGTAATTGCCAGTGTGAATCTTCCCCATAAGAAATTGAATCTTCATTTGAAATGGTTTCCTTTTCTTGAGTATATGTTTAATGCTGCGTCATCTAAGTTCAAAGTTCTCAAAAAGTATTATGAAGTATTTCTCCATATGTAAACTATATTGCATTTCTTGCTTGTTAATGTATTGACCAAGTTCAGTTCCAATGCTGATATATGTATTGATTTTTTTACTGTTTAAAATAAAAATTTAAATTTGAAAGAAAAAAAAGAGGGAGAAGTGGCTGCTTGGGGTCCCTGATGTGGATTTCTTGGGGTTCCGAGTAGACGCATCCATCCTCCATCTGGCAAGGGACAAAGCCAAGGCCATTGTGGAGACCCCACCCCCCAAATCCAAGGCAGAACTTCAGGCATTTTGGGGGCTCCTGAACTTTTATCATGTTTCCTGCCCCACAAAGCGGCGGTGGTAAAGCCCTTGCACAGACTGTTGGACAAATCGATGCCATGGTCCTGGGGCCCCTGGGAGTCCGCAGTGTTCCAGGGGGTCAAAGCACTCCTGATTTCGAACAAGGTGCTGGCGCGTTTCGACGAGTCCCTGCCGGTGATCCTTGCATGTGATGCCTCCCCATATGGCATAGGTGCGGTTTTGGGCCACCTTCTCCCCGACGGTTATGAGGTCCGTTGGCTTACTGCTCCCAGACCTTGTCGGCCGCCGAGAGAAATTATGCCCAGATCGACCAGGAGGGCTTGGCGATAATGGCGGGGGTAAACCCAGATCGACCAGGAGGGCTTGGCGATAATGGCGGGGGTAAAAAAGTTTCACAACTTTGTATACAAGCGCCCTTTCACTATTGAAGGGCAAAAAGGGAAAATGAGGCAAAAAGGGAATATGAGGACCATATAGCAAAAAACGTAAAAACCAACAATAAAACTTTCTTCAAAT
>NW_015176111.1:38570-43328 GCF_001447785.1 Gekko japonicus | reverse complement strand
TACTTGCCCACTCCAGAACCGCTGATTTCAGGAGGGGTGTTGAAAGACATGAGTCAGATTGAGGTGATGAGAGAGGAGGTCCTAAAACTGATAGACAACTTAAAAACTGATAAATCACCAGGCCCAGATGGCATACATCCGAGAGTTCTGAAAGAACTCAAATGTGAACTTGTGGATTTCCTGAAAAAATATGTAATCTTTCCTTAAAATCTGTCTCCATTCCTGAGGACTGGAAGCTAACTAATGTCACTCCCATCTTTAAAAAGGGTTCCAGAGGAGATCCGGGAAATTACAGGCCAGTCAGTCTGACGTCGATACCGGGTAAAATGGTGGAAAACATTATTAAGGAAAGAATTAGTAGGCACATAGATGAACAAAACCTATTGAGGCAGACTCAACATGGGTTCTGTAAGGGAAGATCTTGTCTCACAAACCTGTTAATGTTCTTTGAGGGGGTGAACAAACATGTGGACAAGGGGGATCCAATAGATATTGTTTACCTTGACTTCCAGAAAGCTTTTGATAAAGTTCCTCATCAAAGGCTCCTAAGTAAGCTCAAAAATCATGGGATAAAAGGACAAGTCCTTTTATGGATCAAAAACTGGCTAATTAATAGAAAACAGAGAGTGAGTATAAATGGGCAATTTTCCCAGTGGAGGGTGGTAAGCAGTGGGGTACCACAGGGATCAGTACTTGGTCCACTGCTTTTTAACTTGTTCATTAATGATTTGGAGATGGGAGTAAGCAGTGAAGTGGCTAAATTTGCAGATGATACAAAGTTGTTCAGGGTGGTGAAAACCAGTGAGGATTGTGAGGCACTCCAAAGGGATCTGTCAAAGATGGGCGAGTGGGCGTCAACATGGCAAATGGGGTTCAATGTGGCCAAGTGCAAGGTGATGCACATTGGAGCCAAAAATCCTAAATATAAATACACATTGATGGGGTCTGAACTGGCAGAGACTGAGCAAGAGAGAGATCTTGGAGTTGTAGTGGATAACTCACTGAAAATGTCGAGACAGTGTGTGACTGCAATAAAGAAGGCCAATGCTATGCTGGGGATTATTAGGAAGGGTATTGAAAACAGATCAGCCAAGCAAGTGATGCTCTGTCTTCTTGGTGCTTGGGGGGTCAACAGTGGGAGGGCTTCTAATGTCCTGGCCCCACTGGTGGACCTCCTGAAGGCACTGGTATTTCTGGCCACTGTGTGATACAGAGTGTTGGACTGGATGGGCCTTTGGCCTGATCCAACATTGGCGTCTCTTATGTTCTTATGTTCTTACAGGTGAGCGGAGCCTGCACCCATGACCTCCCTCTCCCTCCCTTCTGCTGGATTCATAGGGCCTTCCAGCTGGTCAGCAGGCCACGTGGTCCCTGCCGACCAACTGAAGCCCTTTAAATTGGGCAAGAGGTGAGGTAGAGGGTTGGCCAGGAGGGTAGTCAGGTGGGTGGTTGCTCTCAGGGGGTGGGGGCGGGGCTTCCCCCACCAGCTCAGTGGAGGCATACTGAAGCCCCCAGAAGCAGGGGAACCCCTGCCCGGACCTGGGGGCTGGCAACCCTACAAGCAGCATCAGGTGATTATGACATCCAATCAGGACCTATTCTTGCTGGAACTCTCCAGAAAATTACCTCATCATTCCTGATTCCCCCCTCCCATCCGGTGGGCCACAGGTTCTCATGAGAAGTAAATTACTTCATTTCCAGCTCTAGCCTTGGGGATGAAAAGGGCTGTGTAGGCCGAGAGACCAATTACTAACACCTACAGGATGAAACGGGTCCATAACCATTTACATTAACCCTTGAGGGAGGGGGGCAGGGGGACATTGCCTCACAGTACACCACAGGCAATGTGAGCTGGTAGAATCCTTCTGCAAAACTCCATCTGACACTGATTTACAGTTGGCTTTGTGAAACTGCATCACTAGAATCCTGAAGATTATGCATGACAGGAGTCCTGTACTGATGATCTGTTCAGGTGTACAATGAATTATGAGTAGGTCAGGAGCAGGCATAAGTGCTCTGGTTCTGCCCCTGGTTAATTGTAGGCTCCTGAGAGCATTGCCAAAATGTAGAAGTATATATGCATAGCCACCATCCCTGGGATTAACCATGCTGCTTTTTTAATGTTCTTGATCATGGGGAGAGAGCCTACACACATAGACTTCCTCCCCATGTAGGTGCGTGCCATGCTCATGAACTGACAATCACACCGATGCAGGGGTGGGGCCAGCACACTCATCCCCGTTCCCATTCTACATGAATCTGTAGAGGGCTGCTGTCCCCATTGTCAGCTGCAGAGAGGGAAAGATCTTTGATTGTCCAAAGCCAACAAAGCACTTGATGCCAAGTTCGAGACATCCTATGAAATGCTTTCTCATTCCAGTGGCTCCTTTCTTGATGGCAACATTATATGATATGTGGAGAGTGAGCAGAATTACTGACATCTTACAGGCTTGAGAAATTGCTGAAGATTTGGGAGCGGGGGCTGGGGAGGATGAAGTTTGGGGAGGGGATGGAGCTCAGCAGGGCAGGGATGTAATGCCACAGAGTCCACCCTCCAAAGCTACCATTTCCTCCAGGGGAACTGATCTCTGTAATCTGGTGATGAGTTGTAATTCACAGAAATCTACAGGCCCCACCTGGAGGCTGCCAATCCTGTTACAGTGAAGTTCTTAAGGATTACTGAGACAACAGATGCAAAGCGTTTTAAATACATTAAAGAATTATGTTATTTATTATTTTAAATTTTATTTATTTAGGAATTTTTAGGCAGCTTTTCTCCTCTAAGGGACCTGAAATGCCTTATAAAAATTTCTAATACAATTTAAACAATATGACTTAAATAAACAAGATCTAACATTTTTGCTCCTTCTCTGAGACCCATTATATGTAATATCTGCAAAGGCACCTCACTGTAGCATTCTGAGGTGATGTGTTATGCTGCCAGCTTTCCTTCCTTAATGTTTCCTACTTATTTTCACTGTCATCAAAGTTTCTTGCCTTAGAATTCTTAGTCGAATCAAACAGGATGGCTTCATTAGAACCATTAGAATGACAGAACCGTCAGCACGTGGGGGAGGTGCTGAGGTAAAAGGGGATTCTTTACTTTAAATAAAACAGTTGTTTTTCTTAAACATAAACAGTTTGTTTATAAGTAAAACAGTGTAACAGTTTCTGTGTGGATAAGTTTGATTGTTTCAGATAGGTACATAAGTACACAATGGTTTAAGAGAGGTGAGTCGGTGTAATGGTTTCAGATAGGTTCTGTTAAATTCCTGAAATAGACCCAGCCACAAAGGCTTATCGTCTAACTTGCTATTTAGACTAATAATTTCCACACAGACTTATTTAATTATTTACTTATAGTCAAATGTATACCCCGCCCTCCCCGCAAAGCAGGCTCAGGGCGGCTTCCAACAACAAACTCAACAATACAAAATAAAAACATAAATAATACAGAATTAAAACACAGCATTTAAAATAGTACATTACAAAATATCAGGTGGCAGTTAAAAATCAAACGAACAAAGTGCTTCGATGTTATTCCACATAAAGTGTTTAGATGTTATTCTGCTCATTCTTGAGGCAGCTGCTCGATGTTAACATTATGGGCCATGCACTAGGGCGGCAATGGCGGCCCCTAATTGTATGCCTGCCAGAAGAGCTCCATCTTGCAGGCCCTGCGGAACTGTGAGAGGTCCCGCATGGCCCTGATCTCCTCCAGGACCTTGTTCTACCAGGTAGGGGCCGCCACCGAAAAGGCCCCGGCCCTAGTAGCAGCTAGCCTGGCCTCCTTCGGGCCAGGCAGGGTCAACCGATTTTGAGACCCAGACCATAGTGCTCTCTAGGGTATATATGGGGAAAGGAGGTCCAGTAGGTATGTTGGACCCCGGCCATATAGGGCTTTAAAGGTAAGAACCAGCACTTTGAAGTGGATTCGGTATGCTATTGGCAGCCAGTGCAGTGTCCTCAGCACAGGCTGGATGTGCTCCCATCTAAGGAGACCCATCAACAGCCTGGCCGTGGCATTCTGCACTAGCTGCAGCTTCCAGATCTGCGACTAAGGCAGCCCCATGTAGAGAGCATTACAGTAGTCTAGTCTCGAGGTGACCATCGCGTGGATCACTGCAGCCAGATCAGCACAGTTATTTTGCTCACTTGCCTTTCGGCTCAGAACTTCACACAGGTGTATTTTGCTCACTTGCCATTGAGTCTAATAGCTTCTACAAAGAACATAGATTTCTCTCATACTCTACAGCATCTCCTCTCTCCACACTCTCTACTCACTGTCTCCCCCCCCACAAATCCTTTCTGAACAAACCAGTCAACTCCACCCCTTAGGGTACAGCTACCATTCAATCATAACATCACCCATCCACCCCCCTGCTTTCTCACTCTAAAGTAGGGTTGCCAGCCTCCAGGTAATGGCTGGAGATCTGGGATTACAACTCATCTCCAGGACATAGAGATCAGTTCACCTGGAGAAAATGACAGCTTTGGAAGGTGAACTCTATAGGATTCTGCCCCATTGAAGTTTCTTGCCTCTCTAAACCCCACCCTCCTCAAGTTCCTCCCCCATTATCTCCAGGTATTTCCCAGCCTGGAGCTGACAGCCCTACAAGTCTAGAGGCCTGCCCTTTTAAACCACAGCAACATACACATAAAATAGGGTTGCCAGGTCTGGGTTGGAAAATACCTGGAGACTTTGGGGTGGATCTGGGAGAGGGAAGGGTTTGGGGAGGGGAGGGGCCTCAGCATGGT
>NW_015176111.1:32490-38532 GCF_001447785.1 Gekko japonicus | reverse complement strand
GGGTTCCCCCCATTGGCCAGATCTGGGCTGGTGGATCGGGGGCCCTAAAAGTGGGTAAACCCCCGTGCTCCCCCACAGGGAATGGCAGCCCTACCTGGAGATCAGTTGTAAAAGCGGGAGATCTCCAGGCCCCACCTGGAGGCTTACAACCCTAATATAAAACCCTATATTAAAACACAGAAATAACATACACACACAATATTTACATAGTGAAAACATCATACAAGACAAATAAATAAAAACACAGTCTGGGTAGGTCCTCATTCCATAGGACCCTAGCTGCCAGCCACACGCTAACAGCCAAGGGCCAAGAGTCCTTTGGCTCTTGCCCTTCAGTTCACAGCAATGGCTCACACCTCTGACCAGTGTTTCCTCTAAGCTGAGTTAGTGTGAGTTAGCTCACAGTTTTTTAGCCTCTGGCTCACACATTTTTGTCTTAACTCAAGAAGTGTGGCTCCAGAGCAAACTAATTTATGCAGTAGCCAAATTGCCTGCTCACAGCTTTTTGCTCACAGGACTCCATAGCTTACACACTGGTTCCCAAAGTGGGCAATACTGCCCCCTTGGGGGTGCTGGAACAATCCAAATGGGCTGGAATGATCCAGGTGCAGATCCACAAATTGCATCTTTTTATCCATTTCTTGAAGGTAGATGTCCAGAGAGGCGCTGAGTGATTATTATTTTCCTGAAAAGGGAGCGGTAGGCCAAATAAGTATGGGAACCTCTGAGGGAGCATTGCCTCTGACCACACCCAGACTTAAGGATCTTCAAACAGGAAAAGAAAACAAAGTCACCCCATATGATAGTCAGTTGCTGCTATTAAGCTAGCAGGCTTTTTCCAACTTTCTCCACTGTCAGCCTTTTCTATCCTTAAACGTTATATTTTCCCACAAGGTCTCAGAAAGAAGTATAATGCTTTGCAGGCAGATATACTGTACAAAATTTGTAGGGAGATATACTGAATGAGCTGGTTCCTTGAATAACAGCTCTAGCTTCAACATCACATCAAATAAATTTTTACCATATACACTAAATCATTTGCCACTGGTGATCTGTGGGAGTGGTAGCTTTATGACAACCAATAGATCTTTTCATCACCCTCCATCCTGGAATGTGGAGTTCTCAAAGCATGGTAATTCTGGGGGGAGGAGAGAACTCTAACCTTAGAATGTGTCTGAGAAATAATTTGGAAGCCATAATAGTGAATGACAAATGTGTTTAGCATTTAATTGTGGCTGGGAACTGATGAGATGCTAAGCTCAAAAATGTATTGGCTGCAACCTGCTACAGCTCTTCTATCCACTAAAATTGGTGGCATTCTTGGAATAAAATGGGACCGATTTCCCACAAGCCACTGCTCCACCTTCGCTTTTCCCTTTCCCCCAATTGTATGAATCAATTTCCCACTACTTGCTGCGTGGCTGCATTTTGACCCACAGCTTCACCCAATTTCCCCCGTGTCTTCTTGATCCTGTTTTTTGAGGATCGTAAAGACGCAGGGGAAATCGGGTAAAGCTGTGGGTCAAAATGTGACCACAGAGCAAGTAGTGGGAAATTGACAAATACAATTGGGGGAAAGGAAGAGCTGCTTGTGGGAAATCAGTTTGGGTGTTTTAGCTCGTGGATGAAAGCTAACCATATTACCGGTCTCCAAAGTGTCAAGATCTGATGGGCAAAGATTATGCTTCAGATTCCTATGAGAAATCACAATGACATTGTCTTTCATACTGTCATGATCTGGGCAGTGCCACCAGAGGCCTCCTAGGCCCAGGGAGCCTGGCTAGCAGTAGGTGAGGCTGGGCCTACAACTCCCAGAAGCCCCTTCTTTTAGAATAATCCTGTGAAATGTAATATTGTGCACAGGGTTGCTTCTTTATAGAAGAGTGCAATTTGGAGAGGTTGTCCTTGATCTTTAAACAAACAAAGTGCAGGAATTACAACAGTAAGTGTGTGAAAAGAAAAGAAATCAAATGCCCTAACACGTCTAAATATACTGTCCCTAGCTCACTATCTCAAGTGGCCTTAGACTATTCACCCTTCCCTCAGGATGAGGGTTTCTTCCCCACAGCAGCCTTCCTTCTCGCCCTGTTCCCTGGGAAGAAGAACAGCTTCTCCTCTTACATCAGTTCTTTTATTCCCCAGCCCTCTTCTTCCCTATTGGCCAAAATCGGCACCAAAACTTCCCAAGGCCTTCTGGGGTTTGTAGGCCCAGCCTCCCCTACTGCTAGCCAGGCTCTCTGGGCCTACTAGGCTTCCAGTGGCACAGCCCAGATCATGACAGCCCATTAGATAGAAGCATTTATACTCAGCACTGCAGATAACAGAAAGGAGGTGATGAGGGAGTTGTTACAAAGAGAGGCCAGCTTAAAATCACTGAGGGTTCATCACTTCCAGTCCCTTAGGTATAACATCTAGTTAGGTATAATAACCAATCAACTCAGAAGGGGGAAGGGCCACTCCCATCTGCTACTGTGTGAATTCAATATTGTGTTTCTGACTTTGTATACTGCTCTCCTTTTTATGGTGGATGAGGGGTAAACTCATTTTGTTGAGGCCCAAGGATGGATATTGTAACTTCTACATAGTATTAATGATTGCCCCCTATAGGAAATAGCTATTAGTTCACTGGATTTTCATGAACGTGGTATGAGAGCACCATATTGCCCTGTATTCAGAGTCGTGATATATAATTTATTTTTCCTGACAGAGGAGTTAGCATGTTTGCCATGCTAACTGGCACACTGCCCTTCACTGTGGAACCATTCAACATCAAACAACTTAATCTGAAGATGGTTAATGGTGAAATTAATCCCATCCCGCCTGATATTTCCACAGGTAACCCATTCCAGGTGTTATATTGTAAGCATGGTGTATAATCCAGCCAAAGTTAAGTGGGTTAAAACCCTCTTGAAAGCCAGTGTGGTTTTGTAGTTGGCTGCTAATCTGCAACCAGGGACACTCAGGTTCATATATCTACTATGCTATGGAGCTCACTGTGTGATTCTGAACCAGTCATTCCCTGTCAGCCTAACCTCCCTCACAAGGTTTTTGTAACATGGAGAAGTAGAGAATGATATATTCCTATATGCCCCTCAGAGAGCATTATGCTCAACTGGTACAAATTTGCTGGTAGTCCCTGGTCCCAAAACAATATGGCTATCCTTGAGCAGGGCCAGGCCCTTTTTGGCCCTGGCCCCAGCCTGGTGGAACTCTCCTCCTGGTGACAACCAGGCTTTTGGGGACTTAGCTCAGTTCTGCAGGGCCTGTAGGACTGAGATGTTCTGCCAGGCATTCAGTTGAGGACAGCGACGGTTGGAGAGATCACTGGCCTCCCGGGTTTCTTCTCTCCTTCTTTACTCTCCATTTTCTCTGGTTAAGATCCCCCATAAATGGGACATGGTTCCTATTTCAACCACCCTGTTATCTGCTATCTATGATGCCATCTAATAGTAGATTTACTTTGGCAGTACTGAGTGTACTGCATATTATTATTATTATGCAATGTTGTATATTCTTTTTATACATTTTATTATATGTATATACATGTTGTACGCCACCCTGAGTCTTACTTGTGGGAAATGGAGCAGGACAGAAATTAATTTTTATTAGTATCAATATTATTATTATCATAATCATCATCATTTTATTATTATTATTCCCCCTTCCTTGAGTTCATTGGGGGAAGAGTGGGATAACCCCTAACAATAAACATGTCATTGGACAGATTTAGTTACCTCTTTCACTGAAACCAACAGGACTTTACATGTTGGATGTTGTCTAGATTGTATTATTATTTATTGTACTTATCAATCACCCAGTCCCTGCTACTGCAGGGCTCTGGGCAATGTACAGCAATGATAAAAACATCAAACACAGAATACAACATCTGAATAACATTAATACCACAGATGGCGAGTTCCAATTATTTCTGATTACCGAATGCCAACCACATCACGGGTGGGGTGGAAGAGGGGCAGGGCAAATACAGAGAGCAGAAGAGGGTGCCAGCCAAGATGGTAATTGTCACTGTCCTCGACCAAAAGCCTGGTGGGACATCTCCACCTTACAGGCCCTGTGGGATTGCATAAGATCCTGCAGGGCTCTGATGGTGTTTGTCAGAGAGTTCCACCAGGTTGGGGCAAGGACCAAAAGGGCCCTGGTCCTGGTCGAGGACAGCCAGATGTCTTTGCAGCCAGGGACCACTAGCAAATTGCTGTCCAAGGAGTATAACACTTTCCCAGGGACATAATGAAGGAGAAGGTCCTGAAGATATGTTAGTCCTGTAGATATGTCGGTCCCTGAGCAGTCTTGAAGGTTAATACTTTGAACCTTGAACTTGACTCATTACTCCACTGGAATGTTTTGCAGGTGCATAGCTTGGGTACATCCAAACTGACCACTACATATACAGGGCTTTGATTCTCACATACCCAAGTGGTACACGCATACAAAGCATACGTATTACCCAAGTTCACAAACATGGCAACCATGCATGTTGGGAACACTGTAGATAGTCAATATTTTCTTCTTTGATCTGTAGTGGATCTCCAGAGCTTCAGGCAAAGATCTTTCATATCACCTGCTACCTGATCCTTTTAATTGGAGGTGGTAGGGTCTGTGCTTGGGACTTTCTGCATGCAAAACAGATGATCTTCCACTGTCTTCCACAACAACACAAGGGAATGCACACTGGGAAAAAGCTAGTGTCTGCCTGGAAAGACTCTTAAACCGACTGCCAGAGAAATTTGATGCTTGTTCTTGTTCAGCTGCACAGTCGAGTCTGACTCTTCGCAACACCATGGACCACATCATGCCAGGCCCTCCTATCTTCCGTCGTCATCTGCAATTTCCTCAATTTCATGTTCATTGCATTGATAACACTGGTCCTTTCTGCACTTGGATCTCATCCCTGGTTATATCAGAGTTCAACTTGTGACACAATACCTTGCATTTATCCCTGGTTATAACAACATCTGTTTATCCCGGGACAAGTGTGGGGAAAAACTGGGGTGACCTCAGTGTAATGTGGAAACAAAAAATACCCTGGGATAAAGAACTTGAGTGTAGTGTAGAACATAAGTTCGGAGAGAGGGTTGAACCAGGATTTAAGGTCTAGTGCAGAAACACCCACTGTCTAACCATCTCATCCTTTGCCATCCCCTTCTTTTACCTTTAATTTTTCCCAGCTTCAGGGTCTTCTCCAGTGAGTGTTCCCTTCTCATTTGATGGCCAAAGTATTTGAGCTTTGGCTACAGTATCTGGCATTCCAGGGAACAGTCGGGGTTGATTTCCTTTAGGATTGACTGATTCGATCTTCTTGAAGTCCAAGGGACTCTCAAGAGTCTTCTCCAGCACCATAATTCGAAAGCATCAATTCTTTGGCACTCGGCCTTCCTCATGGTCCAACTCTCGCAGCCATACAGTACTACTGGGAATACCATTGCTTTGACCATACGGACCTTGGTTGGCAGGGTGATGTCTCTACTTTTTATTATGCTGTTTAGGTTCGCCATCGCTTTCCTCCCAAGGATCAAGTGTGTTTTAATTTCATGGCTGCAGTCACCGTCTGCAGTTATCTTGGATCCCAGGAACGTGAACCAGTCTGTCACTGCTTCCATGACTTCCCCTTCTATTCCCCTTCTATTTACCAAGGAGTGATGGGGCCAGATGCCATGATCTTAGTTTTTTTTAATGTTGGGCTTCAAGCCCACTTTTGTGCTCTCCTCTTTTACCCTGAGCAAGAGGCTCTTTAGGTCCTCTTCACTTTCTGCCATTAGATTGGTATCATCTGCATATCTGAGGTTGTTGATCTTTTCCCCAGCAATCTTAATTCCCGCTTGTGATTCATCCAGGCCAGCATTAGACATGATGTACCCTACATATAAATTAAATAAGCAGGGTGACAATATACATCTTTATCGTACTCCTTTTCCTATGCTAAACCAATCAGTTGTTCCATATCCAGTTCTAACTGTCGCTTCTTGACCTTTATACAGGTTTCTCAGGAGACATGTGAGGTGGTCTGGTACTCCCATCTCTTTA
>NW_015176111.1:2880-31900 GCF_001447785.1 Gekko japonicus | reverse complement strand
TGGCCTCGTGGTTTTCCCAACTTTCTTTAGTTTAAGTCTGAATTTTGCAATGAGTAGCTCATGAACTGAGCCACAGTCAGCTCCAGGTCATGTTTTTACTGACTGTATAGAGCTTCTCCATCTTTGACTGCAAATGATATAATCAATCTGATTTTGGTGTTGTCCATCTGGTGATGTCCATGTGTAGAGTCGCCTGTTAGGTTGTTGGAAGAGGGTGTTCGCTATGACCAGTGTGTTCTCTTGACAAAACTCTATTAGCCTTTGCCTGGCTTCATTTTGTTCTCCAAGGCCAAACTTGTCTGTTATTCCAGTTACCTTTTGACATCCTACTTTAGCATTCCATCTTTTTTTTGTGTTAGTTCTAGGAGGTGTTGTAGGTCTTCATAGAACCGGTCCACTTCAGCCTCTTCTGCATCAGTGGTTGGGGCATAGACTTGAATTACTGTGATGTTGAATGGTTTGCCTTGGATTCGGACAGAGATCATTCTGTCGTTGTTGAGATTGTATCCCATTACTGCCTTTCTCACTCTCTTGTTGACTATAAAGGCCACACCATTTTTTCTACGGGATTCTTGGCCACAGTAGTAGATATAATGGTCTTCTGAGTTAAATTAAGATGTCGATGTTCAGTCTTGCCATCTCATTTTTGACCACATCCAGCTTACCTTGATTCATAGATCTTACATTCCAGGCTCCTATGCAGTATTGTTCCTTTCACCATTAGACACATCCACAGCTGAGCATCCTTTCGGCTTTGGCCCAACCGCTTCACTCTTTCTGGATTTACTTGTACTTGCCTTCTGCTCTTCCCCAGTAGTATATTGGACACCTTCTGACCTGAGGGGCTCATCTTCCAGCATCATATCTTTTAGCTTTTTGTTACTGTCCATGGGGTTTACTTGGCAAAGATACTGGAGTGGGTTACCATTTCCTTCTCCAGTGGATCACATTTTGTCTGAGTTCTCTGCTGTGGCCTGTCCATCCTGGGTGGCCCTCAATGGCATAGGCTGCAGCCTCATCGAAACATGCAAGCCCCCTCACTACGTCAAGGCCACTGGGAAATAGGGAAACCTTGATGTATTCAACTTGATGCTTACACTTTAAAAAACTATGATTTTTATAGCTACTGTGTTTGCCATTGTACAGGGACTTTAAATTAGATATTTGTTAAGAATAGTTCACACCATTTGGGACAGCTGGTCCCCCAGCGCCACTCTTTGTCCCCGACCTTGGAGGAAGGAAGCGAGCCACTGTAAGGCCAGTCCCTGGACTCCAATGTCGGGGAGGCAGTGGATCAGTAACTAATGGTCGACCGTGTTGAACGCAGCCGACAAGTCAAACAACAACAGCACTGCCGATCCGCCCCAATCCAGATGCCTCCGAGGTCGTCCGTGAGGGCGACCAGTGCTGTCTCCATCCCATGACCTGGGCAAAAGTCAGACTGGAAGGGATATAAGATGGAAACGTCATCCAAGAAGCCCTGTAACTGAGTTGCCACTGCCCTCTCTATTATCTTGCCCAAATTTGGACATACAAGCACAGCATCAAGCTGAGAAGCCTGGATATTATGTGGTGAGGAAGCAATCATGCGCTTTTCTGAGTCCATTTGAAAGTTGTATGGGATGGACCCTTAAAGCTGGTTTTCTTTTCTTTTTAAAATCATCACATCATTACTGTGAGCACACTGTTCAGATTTTTTCCCCAGATACACCAGAAATGTGAGGCAGTTGCTATGCAACATGGCAAGAGAATTGGTCACCATTTATATGAAGCCTCCCCACAGCTCAGTTGTTACTGGAAACAGTTGATGCATTTGTTCTGGGTTGGCTTACATTCACAGAACTCTCAATCTGCCTCGCTAAATGTACAGTTAGGTCACCCATTTCTAGGGAAACCAGCGCAGTGATATGCCAAGGCAGCTCTGTGTCACTGCTCCCTTACACCTATCACATTACAGTACGGCCCCGGTCAAAGTGAGTAACACAGAGATCATGAGTGCTGTCACCCAGTTGTCAGGGCTGGGCAAGGGCTATGGGTGGATATATTCAAATATAGACAGGGGGCACTTTTCCAGCATAGGGCCACTGAGGTCAGTTGATGGAACTAGAACTAGAGCTGTGGCCCTGAGCAGGAGTCTGAAGTACAGCAGACAGAAGGTGTTGCTCTGTTGACCAGGTCAGGGCAAAAGGCCAGGCTCACTCAGATGTGTTACAGGCCTGGCTAACCTAGAAATTTCATACTGCCTTCCAGTTGCAGGGGTTGATGCTTTACACCCTTCTGTCTTCAGAGGTGGCTCAGAGGCCTGAGCATTGGCTGTCCTAAGTATTTCATTTGACTAGATCTCACAGCCAGTTGACAGAGCTCTTGGGTTAAGCTTTGGAAGAACTTAGGTCAGTTGGATGGTCTACAAAAACTCCTCATGATTCATGATTATATTTATACCAGAGGGTCAGGTTTGAGCCTTTTTTCCCCCCAGCAATAAAGATCCATATACCAAACAAAGACTTAAACTTCCGATACAAATAAGTCCAGGCCAAGTAAAAGTATACTAAAACATTATTCAGACATTCCTATCCTGATCTACAGATACTTGAATCCTGGTGATATGAAAGAGGGTTGTCCATAAAGGAAAAAACAGTCCAGTTTAGCTTATTCCTGGCTAAAACTTGATATATAGTATGGTTGCCATCTGATTGTTGGCACCTGTTGAGAATTGGGGCAAGGACATGGTGCGGGATGCCATCAGCATGAGAGTATAATGTCATTTGGGGGGGGAAACCTGAAAATGATGTCACAGCCCTCTAGAAATCACCAGAAGCTCTACAGTAAAACCACAGAATCTCTGGCTGTCCCTAGAAGAATGGGATGCCAGTTCTGGGTTTTTCCCAGCTGCAATATCATGTTATCATACTAACAGTGATTTCCCCCCCCCCATTAATTTTTCTCCTGTGGGCTGACAGAGTGGCAGCAGGAAGTGGGGGTTGCCTGTTATAGCAGGAGATCTAGCATCCCTAGGTATAGTCCACTCATTTGATAAGGTTTCAGTTTACTACATCCTTGAAATAATATTAAGTGGGTTGATGGGCATTAATTAAGTATTCTAGCAGAATGTACCCTGAGACTATCAAGAATGGGAATTCAATGAATTACCTTTGCTAACAAGATTTTGTTGGAATTTCTGCACAGAAGCTGTTCATTTCATATACTCCTTCCTTGAACCTGATCCAGCTAAACGACCTTCAATTAAAGAAGCAATGAAAGACAAATGGCTGAATGATGGTAATCTCAGGAAATCACTGAATTCACTTACATATAAAAATAGGTAATCTGTTTCAAACTTTATTTCCACACTTTTTCATCTTGAGTATAATTGTTCCTAAGTTTCAGGTCAATTTAATTAATTCAGTTATTTATTATTATTCAACAGATTAACAAACCATAACAAATAAAAAACAAGAAAACAAATACAAATAAACTAATAAAAGCAACACAAAGAAAATAATAAAATCTAATGGTTACAATTATTATTGTTGCTGTTACTACTACTACTACTACTACTACTACAACAACACTTGGATCCAGAGACTGTCAACGACAAATATAAATAGATTTAGAACAGTTCTGCTTGCACAAGACCTTGTGCAACACCTAGCCCTTTCTTCCCTTTGTATAATAGTGCACAGTTCTTGCTCAAGCATAAACACAAAAGGGGATAGTTGACAGCACAAGTGGATAGTGCAACTTCTTTTCTTGCATTTCCATTTGTGCAAGTAGTCTAGCGCAAGTGAAAAATTTGAACTGGATCCAACCCATTGTCTTATAATTTTATCAAGATGTTTTTGCAGCTTTGTCAACCATATATGGATTATTTATTAAATCATATCTTTCCATAAGTTCCTAGTTTAAACAGAATCATAGAATGTTAGAATTGGAAGGGATCCTGCAGGTCATCTAGTCCAACCCCCTGCACTCTGCAGAAGCATATCCAAAAGATAGCCCTACAACATACCCGAAAGATGGTCATCCAGCCTCCTCTTGAAAACATCCAGCAAAGGAGCATCCACCACCTCCCAAGGCAGTCTGTTCCACTGCTCAACTACTCTTACAGTTAGGAAGTTTCTCCTGATATTTAGCTGGTAACGACTCCCTTGTAATTTCCACCCATTAGATCTAGTCTTGCAATCTGGACCAACAGAGAATAGATCTGCTCCATCTTCTACATGACAGCCCTTCAGATATTTGAAGACTACAGTCATGTCCTCTCTAAGCCTTCTCTTTCCCAGGCTAAACATACCCAACTCTTTCAGCCTTTCCTCGTAAGACTTGGATTCCAACCCTCTCACCATCCTGGTTGCCCTCTTCTGGACACGCTCGAACTTGTCAACATCCTTCCTAAAATGTGGTGCCCAAAATTGGACACAGTACTCAAGGTGAGGCCTAACCATAGCAGAATAGAGTGGGACTACCACCTCCCGTGATCTGGACACAATGCTTCTGTTAATGCATCCTAAGATTGCATTAGCTTTCTTCGCAGTCACATCGCACTGCAGGCTCATGTTTAGCTTGTGATCAACCAGAACACCTAGATCCCTTTCATATGTGCTGCTGTCAAGCCAAGTCCCTCCCATTCTATATCTGTGCCTTTGATTTTTTGTACCTAAGTGTAGGACTTTGCACTTACCTCTATTGAAATTCATTTTATTTGTCTCAGCCCACTGTTCCAGCCTATCTAGATCATTTTGAATCCTGACTCTGTCTACTTCAGAATTATCAATCCCACCTAGCTTCATGTCATCTGCAAATTTGATAAGCATCCCCTCTATGTCTTCCTCCAGGTCATTTATAAAAACATTGAACAACACTGGGCCCAGGACCGAGCCCTGTGGCACTCCACCCGAGACTTCCCTCCACGTGGATGCAGAGCCATTTACGAGCACTTGTTGGGCACGATTTTTCAACCAACCATGAATCCATCCAACGGTTGCACCATCCAGCCCACACTTAACCAGCTTATCCTCAAGGCTATCATGATAAATTTTGTCAAATGCTTTACTGAAATCTAGATATACTATGTCCACAGCATTGCCAGAGTCAACCATTTCAGTAACTCTGTCAAAAAAGGAGATAAGGTTGGTCTAGCATGACTTATTCTTGATAAACCCATGCTGGCTGCTACCAATTAACTCATTCTGTTCAAGGTGCTCACAGACAGAGCGTTTAATAGTCTGCTCTAGAATTTTTCAAGGTATTGATGTCAAACTGACAGGCCTGTAATTTCCTGGGTCCATCTTTTTTCCCTTCTTGAAGATTGGGATAACATTCACTCTTCTCCAGTCTTCCGGCACAACACTAGTAGAGGATGAAGAGTTGTTAAGTATAGATTGGCAAAGGATATAAATAGATTCCAAACAGATAAAGGGTATCCATACCATTTGATTTCTTGCTAAACCAATTTAATGAGTTACTCTTCCCAGTAAAGCCATACTCTACACACACTCACACCATATATCAATTGTAATTCTTGTTGAAGATTGCCAAACTACGAAGGACCTCACTGCTAATAAGAATACTATTATTAGAGATTTATGTGACAGTTTCTTAATTTGATTTCAAAATGATGTTAATTTTATTATCTATCAGCTTCCAAAAAAGGGGCGTGTGTTTGTGGTTTTTTGCAGCTCCACCACATATGAAAATCTGTACCTATATTGTTATAGTTAATTCTAGTTCTTTAATTGTAGGGATACACAAAGCTGCAAACTTTCAGTTTTTGTGGGGTTCTTGTGCAAAAGAGTCCAAATTTTTCCTGGCTGAATTTCTTTAAAAAAAACTTTACTGAACTTCCAGGCACTTTCCAAAACAAGCATGAAACTTTACCTCAGTGACCAGGAAAT
Source organism: Gekko japonicus (assembly GCF_001447785.1). Lineage (NCBI taxonomy): Eukaryota > Metazoa > Chordata > Lepidosauria > Squamata > Gekkonidae > Gekko > Gekko japonicus. The sequence continues at coordinate 26,006 of NW_015176111.1, read as the reverse complement.
CATTTGTCCTAACAAGTAACACCAGTTGAGAAACATCAGTAAAATATTCTGAGCAATTAACAAAGAAGAATATACAGACAGCAGAAGCATACATTAGAAAAAAGCTAGGTATAAGACCAAAACCATGAACAACAGGCACAAATACTGATAACTGTTTTTCTGTTTGTCTGTAAGCCCAGCATGTTGAATGGTTTCTTGTTGACCAACAAGTTAAAGGAACCTATACAAGTCATCCAAGTTTGAGCCAAATCAGCAAATCTTTGGAATTTGCATCCCTCTTTAGTGGTAGTGAATGTGATATAAAACCTGGACCAGATTAAATAAAGTTGTTGCATGGTTACTCTTAAATGGAGAAAGGGGGGGGTTGGGGAAATCTCAGCATCACGTTGCTTTACTGAAGGGCATTTTCCACCTGATTAGAAAAATCAAAATTATTCTCCCAAGATTTGAACTCAATTCCCTTTTTAAAATGACACACAGGGCTAATTGTCTGAACTTCACCACATCAGACTGCTGGTTTTAAATGGCCGAAATCTCCTCCACAGTTAAACAAAACCAAACAAAATCCCCCAACAAACAACACTGGGAGAAGGGTCCTAGCACAGTCTTTTGCTTGACATTTAGTTTTCTATGAAAAAGGGTTTTAATAAGAGAACATTCAGTCATGTGAACTTCTGTCTCTATTAACTGGAGTACCCAGATACAGGTTGAGTGAGAATTAGGGCACCGAAATGGAGAGCTGAGCAAGGAAATCCTTCAATTGAATCTACTGCCTGAAATAGCTGTTCACGTTGTTTAGTTATATGGCCAGCCTTCATGTGCTCAGAGGTTTTTCTTTTATCTCTCACGATGAGATATGTTTTGTGTACACAGTGGTGGAACCCCCTTTGATTGCATAGAAGATTTCACCACTTAAAGGAGAGAGGAAATTTCTTCATATACAAGCACCAAACGTAATTTTCCACATGCTACCTTTAGCAATAGTATTAGCCAGGCCCGTAGCTATCAAGGAGCCCACCGGGCCCACTCGCCCCCGTTGTTTTTGCAGGCCCCTCCTCTGATCCTCATCTCACCTTCCTTCCCCCCAGCTCCCTCAGCCCCTGATCGATCATCTTGTCGGCACTCTGCTGGCTGACTCGGGAGAGGAGCAGCAGGACTTGTTGGGGAAAACAGAAAGAGGAGCAGAGCCAGTTCCCGCCCCAACGGACCTCAGGCTCAGCATTGGCTGCCTTATTTGGAATAGTGGGAGGGCTCTAAACAAAGAGCCCACCAAATACAAGTTTAAGCCAGCCACCCCGCCACTTTCTCCAACTCCAGGCAAACTACAGCAGCAGCAGAGCATGAGGATCTGAGCCTTCTGCTTGTCCACCTGCACAGCCCCGGGCCATAGCTCCTCCTTCTCCTTCTCTTCCTCCATCGGAGGATTGGATCCCGGCAGCTCCACCTTCAGCAACTAGCAGCTCAGCAGTCTCGGAGGAAGTCTCCTCTACTGAGCCTGGTCATCTTCTGTGGGGCCGGGCTGGCTGGCTGGGTTTTGTTGTTACCTCCTCATTTTTGTGCTGCTGCATTTCCAGCATCCATTCCTACCTCCACCATTGTGCACCCTGCAGGACTCCAAGTTCAGGTAGAGACCAGAGGGGCTCGTGTGGGGGGTGTACTAAAAGAAAGGACAGGATTGACCATTGGAAACCCCATTGGAAACGCTTGGAGGCCCATTGGAAATAATGGGAGCCATGAATGCCAATTGACTTGCATGGGCTCCATTGAAATACTTTACAGCTGAAGAAGAGTTGCAAAGAAAATGCGGAATGGATTTTCCATTAAGGTCTCTGGTCCCAAATACACTGCTCGAGGACTGGAATGACAGGCCCCAGAGTGGAATGACAGCCCCTGGAGGTAGCAGGTCTGTTCTGACAGTGGAATGACATCCCCTGGGGGTATTAGGAGTGTTCTGGGACTGGAATGACAGGCTCCAGGGTGGAATGACAGCCCCTGAGGGTAGTAGATGTGTTCTGAGGGTGGAATGACAGGCCCCAGATTAGAATGACAGCCCCTGGGGGTACAAGGAGTGTTCTGGGAGTGGAATGCCAGACCTATCATTACAGTCCTAGGACACATCTCCTACCCCCCTGGGCTGTCATTCCACTCTGGAGCCAGAATACTCCTGCTAGACTTGGAGCCTAGAGTGGACCGATAGGGAGACAGGGATCCTAAAGTAAACCAATGGGATAACAATGTAGTGTAAATAGCCTATCATGGGAGTGTGTGTGTGTGTGTGTTTGGGGTGTAACCTTTTGTTGTTGTTGTTCGGTCGCACAGTCGAGTCCGACTCTTTGCGACCCCATGGACCAGCTCCCTCCAGGCCTTCCGGTCTTCCGCCATCCTCTGAAGTTTGCTCAACTTCATGTTCGTTGCATCGATGACACTGTCTAACCATCTCATCCTTTGCCGTCCCCGTCTTCTTTGACCTTCAATCTTTCCCAGCATCAGGAATTCCTCCAATGTATTCTCATGTAAATAAAATACAGCATGGGCTTGTGGGCATCTTTGGAATTCTGATGGGGGGGTGTAACAAAATTGCTGCCTTAGGATCTGAAACCAACCACAGAATGACAGTTGTGGGTGGTGGAGGCAGAGAAGTCCAAGTGCATGGGGGAAGAGGGGTAATTTTTAAAAAGACCCCAGGAAAGAGATGAGTTCTGGTGGCTGCTGCCGGCCCTAAGATAAGCCTCCATCTTCAGTACCTTGGTTTGTGTGAGGATAGAGGTGAATTTTTTTGGGGGGGGTATTTCCACTGAATCTGCCTCCCTTGCTTTTCCAGCATGGCATGTTTTGGGGCTTGGCTGGGCCCTTGTTTCAGTTCAGGGGCTTCTCTAGTTGGAATTGCAAAGCTGATTTGGCTTTAAGTATTTTGGTTTGTGTGAGGATGGAGGTGGATTAGGGGGGTATTTTTGTGCAATAAACCACTTGTATTTATTATTTAGTTGGTATTTAGAAGTATGAGCATGGCATGGCAGTACCACACAGACATATAAATGGCAGGCCCCCTGAGAAAAACATTGCCCCCCCAGCAAAAAGTTGTTAGCTACAGGGCTGGTATTAGCATAAACGTATCCTCTTTTTCAGACTTCGCCCTGATGACCTGAATCCTGTTGTTTTGAGTTACATGACAGAAACAATGGAACTCAACCTTTCAGATGTGGTAAATGTATTGATAAATAACAAGCCATCTTCTATAATGGCTATGTACTACTTACTTCTGAAGAAATTTATTAGATATCAAAAGGAACACAAGGCAATGAAGGTGAGACAAGAATTAATAGAGCCGTGGCCAGAACTTGAAAGCATTTATTGTGTTTTGAGTCTTCATTCTAGGGAATGGAGGAAAGTCTTGGTTTTCTGGGGTTCTGTTCATAGGTTTTCACATTGGTTGTATGCATACCTTTTCTGAAGTTGAATGAGCAAATTTAGACATATACTGTGTATATAACAGTATAGTGTCTAACCATGTGTAACAGTAATGATGCCAGTACTGAAAAGCCATGTCACAAAAGTAAAATACATTAACTTCTCAAGAAACACAATAATACCGGTAGTTAATAAGCATCATTATATTAAGGAATTGACTTCAGCTTTTTCCCAAGTGAGATTTTAACATGTTTTACACATATATTCAAATTTGTAAGGAAATTATAGTATAGGTATAAATTGTTATTGTTACTAAACAAGGAGGTTTTCTATTTGGTAAATAAAATTTTGCTTCAGATTATCCAGATTGTATTTGCTAGTCACTTGATAGGGTCCTCCCCATCACACCATAGAAGTTTTCTCAGTGTAGGAAAAATGTCATACATGTGTGTATCTTACAATCAATGTTCCCTCTAAGCTGTGGAGTCTTGTGAGAAAAAATTCTACTTTGTAAGCTTCTGGCATTAAAGTCGTGAGCAAGTGATTTGGCTGTTGCAGAAATTAGTTGGCTCTGGAGCCCTCCTTCCTGAGCTAAGACAAAAATGTGTGAGCCAGAGGCTAAAAAACTGTGAGCTAGCTCACACTAACTCAGCTTAGAGGGAAGTTACAATAGAAAATGAAATGCTGTAAAATATTATCCTTCTTGTCTTTTACATGAAATTTCAAGATGTGTATTTCATATTATTTGTGTGTATTATGTACTGTCAAGTCACTTTTGATTTATGATGACCCTATGAATTGAGTTAATCCACCTTATGCTTGTCTTCCTCTTTTCCTACTGCCTTCAACGTTTCCTAGCATTATTGTCTTTTTCAGTGAGACTTGTCTTCTCATGATGTGACCAAAGTGCGATAGCTTTAGTTTAGTCATTTCAGTCATATTATTTGTACACCTTAACTTCTAACACATAGAAATGCAGTAGATTTTTAAAAGTCTTGGATTATAGCAGAACTTGTCTGTCGGTCTATCACCAGACTACTAAGAGGCTAACAACTCAGTCATAAATGGTTTCCTTTAAACAGATAGGAAGTAAAAAGCTGTAATTTAAAAAACATAAATAGGGCTGGAAATACTTGACCAAAACCCAGTGTTTCTTAGATACTAGAATATACTTTGGGTTCTTAAATCTAGTGGTGGGTGGGTGACAGACATTATTTGATGTTAGGTTCAGATAAATTTGAATCTTGAAATTATAGCTTTGCAGTCAATTTCAGAGCATTGCTGTGAAGTACTTGGTCATAACCTGTCAATTCTGGACTATTCCAGAGAGTTCAGGTATCTCTTAAATTGTACAGACAAGGGCATAAAATCCGTTCACAGGATACTGTTTTGTGACAAAGACTGTAATGTGAAAAAGATTCCCTACTCTCTAAAGAATTTGATCTTGATTTTACGAGGCATATTATGTATTATCACAATGGCACAGTGGTTCAGTCAGGACTTTTAATGGACCTAGGTATTTCTGAGTTCTGCTTGTTAACTGCCTGTTCAATACAACTGGAGTTAAACTTCCGTTTTGTAAGAAGAACTTCTTCCAAACATCAAAATCTCAGAAATTGTCTCTTCTCATTCCATGGTTAAATCCAGTAGAATTCACCAATTTCCTGAAGGGTAGAACATATTCTTGCAAGATAAAGTCTTTCCAAATAATAGGCAAACAAGTTCAGCATCAAGTCTGATACAAACTGAACTTGTTCGCCGGTTATTTGGAAAGACTTTATCTTGCAAGAATATGTTCTACCCTTCAGGAAATTGGTGAATTCTACTGGATTTAACCATGGAATGAGAAGAGACAATTTCTGAGATTTTGATGCTTGGAAGAAGTTCTTCTTACGAAATGGAAGTTTAATTCCAGAGTATTTCGTCCATCTGGAATTGCATAAAAGATTGTATTATATACTTTTAATTTATGAATTTCTGTAACTTTGTAAGATTATAAGCGCTTTTTGCATTATCTACAGCTTATTTGCTATTTGTTATTTGTTGTTGACTTTATGAGCTGTACCCCCTTGCATGTTTGTTTAATACAACCAGCAGGTGATATAATGACATGACATGCACTGAGGATTTCTGCTTCCAGTTTTGAGCAACAAGCAGCAGATTTATTGCAGAAAATCCATCCGTTGGGATCTCAGGCCATTCAGTTTGTACAGCTATACCTTCTGTATTCTCAGTTATTCATTATAGATAAGGTCCTGGCTGTTTGTATGTGTATAGTTTTGATTTTCATAGAATGCATCATAGAGTTTGTATTATTATGAGATTTGCTAGTATTGTGGGATTTAATACTATTATGGAAAATGGTTTGGTAGAAAATGCAGTTTGTTTGTTACCAGTATGAGAGTACCTAATGCTCAGCAATTTAATCTAAGACTATAATGAAAACATCTTGGTCAAGCACATTCTTTGAAAGCATGGTAGAGAGTAGGGGTGTGCAAAGCAAAATTCCCAAGCCAAAGGTAACACGGAAATCGCTGGTTTGGGTTATTACCATGATTTTTCACAATATTAACAAAAATCTGAGATTCTTCAATTTTACAAAAAAACAAAACAAAAACAAAACACCCTCCTGGAATAATTTGTGTTGGTTTTTAATCTCTACTAGCCCACTACAGCATGTACTCATGTATTCTTTTATTCCACTGATTTCCCAAGCAATGGGATTCTCCCAGTCGGATCCTTGTATGAGAGGATCACAGGTTGCTTCTAGCCAATCAACTTTGGAGACAAGTTGCAGAAAACTGCAGTTCTCTTTCCCTCCCTCCTTGGTGCTGGTGGAGCCCTCTTGTTCTTTGCAAGTTCTATGGCTGGGAAAATACAGAGCGGGGGAATGTTGGTGTCACTTGGTCCACAAACAACCACTCCAGTTCCCCAGAAATATCCCCTATAGGGAATAATGGCAGACTGATGGAAAGAGATTGGAGGGGCTTGTGCAAAGGAAGCCATTTTCACTTTGTGGAAGGGAACAAATAGACCAAAACAAAGAAGGATGTAGAGTTTTCAGTGGAAAGGTAAGAATTTTTTTTATTGTCAGTCAGTTACTGTAAGAGTAGGAAAACGCAGGCTAGAGCTCTCCTACTAGGCTGTTAGGTAAAGGTAAAGGTTCCTTTGCTCGAAAGCCAGTCGGATCCGACTCTAGGGTTGCGGTGCTCATCTCCGTTTCAAAGCCGAAGAGCCAGCGCTGTCCAAAGACGTTTCCGTGGTCATGTGGCCGGCATGACTAAACACCAAGGTGCACGGAACGCTGTTACCTTCCCACCAAAGTGGTCCCTATTTATCTACTTGTAATTTCTTGCTTTCGAACTGCTAGGTTGGCAGGAGCTGGAACTAGAGACGGGAGCTCACTCCGTCTTGCGGCACCCGGGTCTTGAACTGCTGAACTACTGACCTTCAACAGCCTGCAGTTCAGCGTCTTAACCACTTAAGCCACCGCAGCTTGACCACTATTTTAGGAATCAGTAGAGAAGTGTAGTTGTGAAGAGTCTTTTACTTTAGGGTTCAGTAAAATTGAACCCCTTTGTTCAAACAGTTTGTAAATTAGGAAGTCTTTAGATTAGAGGGAGGACTGTGTTCTGTGCAAATTTAGTGCCACATTGTCTTTATAAAACAGCTGTCTCAGACCCTTGTATACATTCCCCATTGAAAATAATGATCCCAAACTCCAGAACCCCATGGATATGAAACCCAAACTGGTAATATTCTACCTGAAAATAGGCAATCACAGTACCATCCCCTGCTTGGATACAAAATTATAACATTTTTCTCAGTGCACACCCAATATTGCCACTACAACAGTTTTTGGAATAGATTTTAGAAGTTCAAGTTCAAGAACATTCAATTTTCTTTAAATTTAGGGTTAGGGTTACAGTTCATTTCAACTTTGTTTCATACTCTGTATATCTTATATTCTGAGGTACAATTTACTTGATACTTTAGAGATGCCCAAATAAATATGTGATTTTTCAATAAAGTGCTATTGAATGAATAACTGAAAGTCTCAAATAAGCTAAAGAGCCTTTCTGGAGAAAATTCTACTAAGGTCATATATTTTCTTCTAGACTTGATTTCATACATTCTTGGCTAGAAATTATATGTTCTTTTAAAAAGAAAATGTTTTAAAAACTTTTTTTGCAATTTATTTCCTTATATAGAAAAGAGAAACCCATATACTTTCATTGGGTCCCTCTTTGGGTTGTAAAAATGAAATTCAAAATGAATTTAAACAAGGCACATCTTAATACTCCAGTGGGAACAATGCAGAACAACTTAAGTATCTATTGACTTTCATTTGTATCAGATATATAAAACAGAAGTTTAGAACTTTAAGAATGAAATCCCATATTATCCTCATCTTGTCCATATTGTGGGTACTGCAGATATATTCTCTGTGGTCCCTTAACTAGTGCTTAGTGAAGACTAAAACATTTTAAAATCTTGACTGTTTTAAATTCCATTTGTGCATAAAAAGCCAAAAGGTTTCTCCTCTGTAGATTCCTTTGATATTAACTCTAAAAAAATTCCCTTATGAATTTCTTCCATCACTCCAAGGTTAACTCCTTTATATTGTCATTGATATTTCCTACATCACTTTGATTTTTAGAATCAAGACAGGCAAACTTATTTTTCCCCTAGTCTTTTGTTTTTCTGAGCTATATGGGCAGCCCATTCTTACAACAACTTCTGAGAATAAGAGAAGCTTTGCATACAGTTTCACTATTCAATGAATGCAAAATCTAAATAAATTTTTGCTTCCTCTCTCTCTAGAAGTGGGTTCTAGAGCAAATCAAGCCTGAATTCTTTTTTGAAGCAAAAATTACTACTTTGAGGCCATCACATTTGGGTCACATCATGAGAAGACAAGACTCTCTGGAAAATACAACAATGCTAGGAAAAGATGAAGGCAGTAGAAAAAAGAAAGATGGATTAACTCAACAAAGGAAGCCACAGCCTTCAGTTTGCAAGACCTGAGGAAGGCAGTTAATGATAGGACATTTTGGAGGTCATTAAGGTATAGGATCAGCATAAGCTGGAAGCTACTTGATAGCACATACGCACATGCTAGGAATTATTAGGAAAGTAATTATGTGGAATAGCTTTGGGAAAACACAGGGGTGGCAGCTCAGTCAAGAAATCTGCAGAAATCATACTAGCCCTCCCTCTTATATGGGTATATTTATTTATTTATTACATTTATGAATCACCCAATTCCTGAGTCCACCAAGCTCTGGGTGATGTACAACAGCAAATAAAATACAATTAAAAATCATTAAGTTATGATAATAAGCCATTCAATACAATCTTAAAAGTACCTTACTTTGAAAACACATCTTCATGAATGCAACTGGAAGCCATTTGCAGTGCAGTCAAACAGCTTTACATCCTCTTAAACCCATTAATTTCAGTGGAATTAGAAAAGCATAATGCTACTCAGGATTGCACTGTAAATGTACATGATCAAATTACAAGATAAATTATATATATGGATTTCTGAATCAGCACAACAAAGTTGCAAAATTATTTCTTTCAGCATGCAGAATGTTCTCAAAATTTGTTCTACCTAGCTTTTGTAAAGTTAAGGGTTAGATTGTTTAACATTTATTTTAAAACATTTTTATTAGGAAAACAAAAAGAAACAAGCATATCACAGATTATTAGGAGGATCAACAGGTGCAAGATTGGATGAAGACTGTACATGTCTGTTTCAGTTTAGTTTATTGTGATTAGCCATTGGCCGTTACAAAATTACAAAACACAAATTGTGAACTAACTATAGGTTTGAGTCAGAATATACAAAATACCAAAGATCGTTAACAAAATATGACTAATTTAATACAGTAGCTGTACATGTCTAGCAGATTTTTTTTAGGGGGGGAAGATTGCTAGGTCTTGTCCAGTTGAGATGTGTTGTTGCCTACTTTTAAAGCAGTCAATCTAATAGCCATACACGTTTCCTTGCATTTTATGACCCATTTTGCCATGTTAAGAGCAATATTTCCCCCCAATACTGTGCATATTCTATTCTAGCTGCTGTTATTCAAGGCAGAATTATGTTACATTGCTTTTTTATAAACATAGGCACATAGTTTAACAAAATAGTCTCTGTGGTGTAAGAGTATAAGTGAATTCTAGCTCTAGACCCTTTTTCATATATTCCACCACTGATGATCAGTATTTTTGCCCTTGAACAAGAACATCACATATACATGTAGTCAACACAAAACCAGTAAACACCATAAGGATTTCTGTATGTTTTTGCCATTTCCTGGGGAGTTAAGTGCCATTGGCGTAGCATTTTCAACAGATTTTATCTCTACATTATGCCCCCTGAGCCGGAAATAATGAGACAGACAACTGTTTGGAATTCAAACAAGGGCCACTTTATTAACTATTTCTTTTGCATAATAAATCAACAGCAAGGGAACTAAGTGGGAGCAGAACAGGCAAGGCAGGTGTCACTCCAGCCAACCTCCTTGCCTAGATGTATGGGCAAGTCACTAGCCCCAGTCTAGGGCCAAGTCTCTGGCCCGCGACCGGCAAGCCCAGTGCACAGGTCACCCCCGAGGAGCACCTACCCCAGAACCCCTACAGCCTCAGGGAGGAGCTTACCCAAGAGGCTCCCTGAGGTGGTCACCCTTCCCAGCCCTAAGCCCTACAGCCCTGGGGCTGTTCCAGATGACCCCCTGGTCCCCAACCGGAACTGGCTGAAAGTGATTACCGGTTCTGCTTTCTTTCCCACCCTACTCTGCCACAGGGAAGGCCAAGCCTCTGCTTTGGCCACGGCGGCCACCTAACAGCCCAAAGCTACCTTAATCCCTTGCCACAATTCCTCCAGGAATATGTTGTTGCCCTTGTTTGACAAATGTATGCCATCATCCCTGTATAGGTCAAGCTCAACCCGAATACCTGGATGAGGGAGAAACTGACCCAAAGCCACCTCCAGTGCCTTTTCCATATGTCGGTTCACCTTCTTCTGGGCCCTGTCCAAACCCTGGGGGGTCCCAAGGCCACACCAGACACAGCGCGGCAAAATTGCCGATCAAACAATCAGCGTACCAGGCCACCTTGCTTTAATGGTGGCGAGGTCAGCCTTGGCCTGAATTGCCAATGCTATGCCCTTCAGCAGGCCCAGGTCGTTACCCCCAAGGTGGATAACCAAGATCTGCGGGGGAAGCTCCAGCCACTCCCCAAACAACAACGGGAGGAGTCTGGACCATCTCATGCCTCTCCTACCTAACCATTCAACATGGACTCACCCGCTGAGGTCCAGCTGTGATCCCACAGGGGTTCTCCTGGCGTGGTGGGCGGCCCAGAAGATCATGCTCTGCTGCGGCCGCCGCTTATCCCACCGACAGTACTGCTGGGCTCCAGACGCAGCTGTGCCTAGCCACCAGCCCCAATCTAGCCGCGGCCCGCCCAATCGCAGCCTCTCTAGGTGCTCAGATCTCTTCCTACGAGCACGAGGCGCAACTGACAAGAGTGGGAATGGGGCCGAGCCTATAAAGGCTGGCCCTGCCCACTCAGTGTCGAGACACACTGCATCTCAGCGCAGCTGTCAGTCTCCCTTTCCTCCTGTGGGCAAAACGGCCCATGCGCTCAATCGGCTTTGCCGATAGCGCACGAGCCTCATTCTCAATTGTAAATGTAAAACCATAGGGAAGTATGAAAATTCCGTACATCTTCTGGAATTGTGCATTTCAAGTCTTTTCCCATCTGAGTTGGAAAGAGTATTTTGTACTGGAAGGAGAATTGAAACATTGTATAATTCCCTAAACTATTGAAAACATATGGCCATTCCCCTGTGTTACAATTTCTTCAACTTTTGTTAGTTTTCTAGTGGCAAATCCATTGTGTATACACCTACCCCCAAAACTTTGAAGCTATATATATTTCATCCAATTTAGACTACCATTACTAATTTGTTCTACAGCTTCAAAGCTCAGTATTTTATTATTGCCTAGGGTTAAGTATAAGTTTAGATGATGAAGCTGAAAATGACCATCATTCCATTGAGGCTACACGATATTTTGTCAGGTTAATGTGGGGGGAGGGAGTCACAAGTGATACTGGGGCAAAAAGGCAGGATATAAATTTTGTAAAATAAAATAAAATAATTAAAGCTACACATTCAGGTTTTTAACAAGCTAGGTCTGGCTATGCTGGACCTAACTCAGGCTGCAATCATACGCACAATTAGCCCCGACATAGGTGCGAATGCCATGTGGATTTAAAGGGCGCGATCAGATGTGAACATCTGGGAAGCGCCCCACAGCCATCAGCAACCCATGTTGCTCCGCTGCAGAAGTGGAGTAAACAGGCACCGGGGAAAGTCCGGTAACAAATGAGTTGCTCAATTTTTAATGAATATCTTCTAATGTTTTGTTTTTATTATTTTTATTTTGTAAGTCATCTCAGACAGCGTCCTGGAAAGGTGGCATTAAAATGTTCTAAATAAATAAATCCTCTCCTCCAATGCTTTCAGCATTCTTCTAGCCCAGCTCTGATAATAGAAGTAAGAAGGTGGGAATGTAGTTCTTCTCAACTGCTTCTATTTAACAACAGATCCACCATGCCCTTCTTGATTATTCCCAGAAAGGAGAGAAAAGCTCACACACTCACTAAGTCACATCCCCTAGGCCTTGTCTATAACTGATGTTGACAGTGCCATCCTATGCTGTTATTTCAGTCTAAGTCTGGAATAATTCTGTATAGTTGCCTATAAAATGGGTACTCTTTCTCTTATCTGCATGAAATTTAGAAGGGAGGATCCCTTGGGTGAGGGGAATTATACCCAGATGTGCTCCCTATTGAAACCCATAGAAGTAACTAGTGGATTTATTTTCAGATAAAACTGGCTTTATTTCTGATATTCAAGAATATGATTCAGGATTTTTTGTGTGTGTGCACACTTATAAAGGGCCCTAGCACTCACAAAATCACACATCATACAAAGCCCAGATGCTGTAGCAGGTATGCAGTGGGAGTTGAGGGAGTGGATATTTCACCATTTCCCAAGTGCTAAGGTATTACTATTTGAGCAGTGTGTAAAATATGATTTCCTACAATACACATGCAGAAGAAGGAGAAAGACATCTTATTCGCTCACATCAACTAAGCTTTAACTGTGTTTTGGTTGCCCAATAAAACACTTATCTGGAATGATCCCCAAAAGTTACATTTATTAAAGTTTAACTTCTCATTTTCTAAAATCGTGACTTCAAACACTTGGTCACACAAAATTTAATTTTAGCCATGATGGTGATTTCATATGGAAGCATACTGGAAATTTTGCTTTTAAATCAGTACAGGTGGCCAATAGGTCGTCCCCCCCACTTTGTGGTCAGATTCAAGCTGTAAATTATTGGAGAAACATAAAACATGGCCTGTACTATTACACACTGTGAATTCTTCAAGCGATCTACATGCATTTTAGGTTTTCTGTCGCAGAAAAGAGAGCCTAATGATTACAATTTGCCATCCAAATCTTTATAGTTAAGCCTTGCAGAAATAGTGTTCCTGCCAAAGAGTTTCCTGCCCAGGTGCTTAACCAATTAGCTCTTAAGATGCCTGGTTATAAAATGAACCACAGCAAGTTTGCTGTATATAAGGTGACAGTCTGCAAACTCCAAGATGAAAATTTGTTTTCTTAACCAGGAGTGTGTAAATCCTGTGAGACACTTTGGTTGCATGTGGCTAAATTTCTAATGTCATCTCATATTCCCCATTGAGGTAGTATATGGTGTTAGCAGTACTTTTTTTAATAACAAAAAAAAAACCCTTAAAACAAATTGAATGCTCTTTACAGAATTTCCTTAAAAATAATTTATAGGATTTTGGGGTATGTTTTTTGCAACTATTTGGTTGCAACTTATAATATGTGTAAACATAGGGAGACACAGTGAGCCTATACATTGCTATTATTTTGAAACAACATTTCATTGTGTTTGCCCAACGATGGCCCCAGTCACATGGCAAAGTTGCCGCGGGAGAGGCACGGATGGTGGGCGGATTATCCGGGCGCGATCACACCCCAGCATCTGGGAAGTGGAGCGCACCGGTGGCTTACTGCTGACAATGCTAGTACTTCCAAGGTACTAGTAAACGTTTGCCACGGGCTGCCTCCAGACACCCATGGTGTGGTCGTGCCAGCGCGCAGCATTCCCCTCCGGTCCCTCGTTTACCCGCCGGCGCCGAGGGAAGGACCCGTGGTGTGCCGCCGGCGCGTCTGATCACGTAATTGTGCATCAAACTGCGCCAGGGCAATTAGCCACGCCTCCCCCTGTCACGTAATTGGGCATCAAACGGCGCCAGGGCAATTAGCCCCCCCCCCCCCCCCCCCCGCGATATCCAGCCTGTGTGACCGGGGCCAAGAAATATCTTTGATATAAAAACAATGGCCATCAAAGTTTGGTACTGTATCTCATTGGCTTCAGAGCTAAAGTAGGGTTAATTGTTAGGACATATCTACATTACTGATTGAAATAGGTTGAAGAGCCATTCTCTCTTCTTTACTCCATATTTCTATGAGCAGGAGTATCATGGATAATTCACAGCATCATCATAAAACTATAAGTCCTGGGATATCTGGGAGGAAGTCATGAGAGTTAAAATTGTATAAAACCAATGTAACCAAGGCAGCTTGTGGTGCAATTGTGTAAGATTCTTTACCTGCATAGGTAAGGTATATTGTAAGAATCTCTCAGTCTGTCAATGGCTACTAGACATGATAGCTAAGTGCAATGAATTTTTCAGAAGCATCTCACTGGCTGTTGTTGAAACCATCTGACCTTCCTTTTCATTTATGGTTACTAAACCTGTGTGTGTTTGCAGAAAGAAAGTGCAGCTGAAAAGCTTGATGGCAAACCACTTGGAAACCTAAGCCAGAATGTTGATATTCCAGTTTCTCAAAAGGTAGAACAAGTTGCTGCAGAAAATCTGAAAACATACGATAGTAAAACATGTCCTTCTGTGCTGAACACAGAAATGCCATATACAATCCAGGAAGATGAAATTGCCATTACCGTGGAAAACCAAGAAATCTTACCTGAAGGTAATACATATTACTTGTCTTGCTAATCACAGGCCCCGGTCACACGGGCAGGAAAATGTGGGAGGGGGGGAGCGTGGCTGTTTGCCCCGGAGCAAAATAACGCGCGGCTACGCAATCAGGCGTCCCATAGCAGTCCCGTAGAGGTCCCATGGTTAGGGGGGAGGTGCCGATCACAGGACAATCCTGCGGTGTGGCAAGGAAGCGGCCTCTCTAGCAAAAGGCTCCAAGGGTTTAACCCCTTCCAGGGCTGCAGAGGAATGCAAACTGTGTCCTCCGTCCGGTCCCCTCCAGGAGGAGCTTCAGCCGGGCCGCCCTCCCGCCGCACCCCCCTGCACCTCCCCCTCTGCTGCCCAGTGCAGAGAGTTCCTCTCGAGCAGGCTGAGCCAGGAGTGGGGGGTACGGAAAAGAGGAGGGGCTGAAGTGTGCGCATGCTCCATTGGGTGCTTCTGTGCATCCCGTGGAGACTTGGAAAAGAAACCTTTTCACGAGGGGAGATGGGCAGGCACCGGATGCCACGGCCTACCACCAGAAACGCGATCAGGCGCCCACCCTTGCCCCGCGGTTTCTGGAAACTAGTACCTCGGAGGTACTAGTTTTTTACCCTGCATCTTCGGCAGGAAGCCTTGGGTTCACCATGGGAGCTCTACGCTTCTCAGATGTGGCGCTGTGATCGCACCCGGAAAATCTGCCTATCTTCCGTCTCTGTAGTGTGGCTAATGCTCCGTGTGACCACAGCCACAGAATGTTATACATTTATCCTACTTCAAGGTAATGGGACTATGATGAAAAGGAAGGACAAATAGGCTTAGCACTTATTCCAACATGAGATTGTTGCTCAATCATGCACTCAACAATTATTGGAAAAAATAGGAAAATGATTTAAAGGGGGAGGAGAAATTATCAGCTATAACAGTTAACATATATATGATGCAAATTAAGCTCAGAACCGATGAGACACTGGGAGATCCATGACTGGCAGTGCAATCCTACAATCAGTTTCCTGAATGTAAACCCTACTGTATAGAACTTAATAAGATCCTCTTTGGATCATCCCAGCACTGTTTTGCAAATTATAACCAGGCTCTCCACACTGTTACAGCCTTTTAAAGTAAATAGATGGTAAAAAAACCAGGTATTCATAATTGCTTCTTCAGAAGACTGATAAGAATGCCAGTCCCCAGGATTCAACCAGAAAAATGGAACAACGTAGGCCCAATCTGCATTTGTTATGTAAAGCTGTTCCATGCTGCTGTGGCACCGGCTTTCCACTTGGCTCAGTATAAAGTTCTCCTCTGTCTGCATCAGGATGCAAGTTGTTTAGGGGGAGCATATGAGAGAGGGGGGAGGAGCGGCCTCCAAGGGGCGCCGGCAGGGCACTGCGCTGCAGGGAGGAAACAGCACCTGTGACCCCACACACACACACAGAAAGTAAAAGGGGGTGACCTGGCAGAGGGGGAGGCGGGGGGTGGCAGGAAAGACAGAACAAGTTGGGTAAAAAACACAAAACACCCAGCAGTTGCCAGGCAGGGTGTTCTGGAGACTGCCCCAGGAAATAACAAATGGTTCAGGGGTGGGCATGATTCCAACACACACACACCCCAATATGTTTGCAGAAAAATGTTTCCTGGCTGCTTTTAAATGCAGATGACTGGATTTTCAGCTAACTTGTTTCCTTTGTGACAATTTGTGTATCTCCTTAGAAAAGATGGGGGGGGGAGAATTCCGCTCCAGTTGTCTGCTTTTTACTCACAGTGGCTCAACAGTGGGGAGGAGCAGTTGTACCACCTTAAAACCACATTCAGATAAGGCGATGAGATGCTGTAGTGACCCCGAAGTCACTACTGAATGGCAATAAAATTATGTAGACAGCTGAGGCTGAAATGAAATAATAGGAGAGTGGATGTGGCATGAAATGCAGACAGAAATTTGTGAGATGATGTGAGATCATTGGCACAACAGTGGGAAATACCAATGCAGATTGGACCATGGACTGGACCAACATGAATAGACTTTTGGACCTTTCTGAATTTGGTTTCCTTTCCAGTTAGTGACTACAGACTATTCTGCCTGAAGGTTAATCCTGCCTAACTAAAATGTGTTTGTGTGTGTGTATAATTAGCTCCATTTTTCTTAGAATGAACATAAGTGATACCTGGTATACCACATAATGTCCATGCAGGTAGCCATGATGACAGCAACAAGACCTTGGAAGTTCCTGAACCAGCATTACCATCAACACATAGTTATAGACTGTACCAATATTTACTTGGCATTCTCATTTTCAAAGCACACCTTCCATGACCTTATGGTCATACAGAATTCTAGTCACCAAACAGAAGTGGAACACGCATTTTGTATTTTTGTTCTTGACTGCAGTTATAATTTCTGAATGAACTGACATATATTTTATGTTCCTTTTAGTTTCCAAGTTTGCAGACAGAGAATTGGTTCATTTTGAGCCTCCTAAATCACCAAATAAATGTTGTTCACATGAGCCACTAAATCGCACATTGCTGGATCCTCAGGAAAATGTGGATTTTGCAGAAGCCAGAAAATTACATTTATCTGAGAAACCACCTTCTACTTTGGAAAATAACGCAGCATATTCCATGAATGACCAGGTTCCGAGGTCCTCAATGTCATGTATGAGTAGGCTAACACCAAGATCAGCAGTTGAAAACAGAATTGTCAACCAGAGTCCTTTGGCTTTTCAAGACACAAGAGTCAAACACCTTTTGAAAACAATGGATGAGAACCTTCCAGTTCCAACATGGCAATATCAAGAAAAAGACAGCAATGCTCTCTTGGTGATGGAAACACCACAGCTCTTACCAAGGCTAAGACAAGTTGCCCTCCGGGACACGTTAACTAAAAAGATTTCATGGATGGGACTGTCACAACAACAGCCCAGTGGCTCCTTCCCCTTTTGCACCATTGGGTCAAGACCACCAATTTTCCCCTTGACCCAACAGCAAACATTTACAGTGAGAAGCCTGAAGCAATCAAAAGAAAAGTCCAAAGGATTTTTCAACAATGGAAGTGTTAGAAAGAACTTTGCCCAACTCAAGCATACAGCTAAGGATATGGACCTGAATCTTCCTGTATTGTCTCTTCCATATCAAACAAAGTCAGAGAAAAAGTCTGAAATTCTAAGACTAGATTTCACATAATCAATCTCATAGAAAGAGGAACATTAAATGGGAAGTGGTGATGGTGTGTGTGCGTGCGTGCAAGACAGCAAAGAAAGAGTTTGGCATATAAACAAGAAAAATAGGGAATACAAAAGGAAATGAGGAAGGAGTAAAGTGTGAACATGGAGATTGCAGAAGTGGTGTCTCTGATGACAGGTTTTCAAGATGGTGATCCAAGAAAGAAAAACATGACACATGAAATATTGGAACTGATAGGAGGAAAAACTAATGATCATGAGCTGACTGTTTCCCTATTTATTTATTTCAATTTTAGGCTACTTTCCGCCAAAATTGGCTCCAAAATCAGCTCAGATCAATATAAAACCAATACAAGTAATAATTAAAATATAGTCTTAAAAGGTGCTTGTGGAAGGGGTTCTCATTAAGGTCTGGGCTGAGGCACAATATGCTGGTAACTGGGAAGAGGAGACTCACACTGAACCCAGGTACACGGTATATCCTATTTTCACACACCCACAAAATTCTGAAATCTGTGCCAAATAGTTAATGTTTGGTTAACTTTTCAAAAAGTTCCAGTGCCTGAAATGCTCTTCATATGTTATTTGGTGTAATAATAATTATATATAACCCCCCTTTTAAAACCCTTTGTATTTATGTGGCTTTCCATGTGGAAAGTCTACTTACCTTACTGGGAACCCAAGGAGACTAGGGCCCTGGCTTTCTGGCTTTTCCTGAGCTTCTTACAGAGCCCCTAGGCTAAGAGCCACACCCTTTGGCTCCTGCCATGTGGATAAGAAAATCAAGGAAGTGAATGATTACAGACTGCAGTCTCTAGCAATATTTGTATCCATCTTCAGAGTCAGGCTGTAATTCACTGCTCATCATGTTCCTCCTCTGCCATATGAACATGCTAGTATGCACTGATACCTGTCTAACAAAATGTTGTACAGAGGAACTCACATCGATTTTCACCAGGTTGCTGGTTCATTGACAGTATTACATAGAGGGGATGCTCTCCCTAAAGGAAAGACGGCACTCTAGCTTTTAATCTTGTTCCATCCCCTTTTCCCATACAAATGAGAGAGGGGACAGGACTGGCAGAGCTGGAAACATGCCAGCAAATTGGGGCAAGAGTTAAGAGGGCTACAAAGGGAGCTCTGAGTCCCATATGCAGTCCCAGTCTTTCAGCTTCTGTTCCACGTTGTGTAGCCAAAGTATCTATATTCCATAAGGCAGTTGGAGAACGGAGGAGAAAAGGTCCTTAGGCACATGCATGCGCTTCCTTTTCAGACACCCTGGAAGTCTCCCCCAACACCACCCAGAGCTACTTGTACTACATTTCAGCTTTCTTCCTAAAGAAACCTTAATTTGTGAAATGGCATGTTGGGTGACACAAGGCTAACTTCATGAGGAGTTGGCAGGAAAGGAAATATTCTGGGTGCCACTCATCTTGCTCCATTTATCACACTGATCCATACCTTGTTTCACATGAGCTTTGACTCATTATAATGAGAGGAACTCTTATTGAAATGCAAGAATAATTAGTCCCACTTTTAGGAGTATGAAAGGATGCTAATGCTGTTCTGGTACAAAACATAATTAAAGTGTCAGAGTCCCACAGCAATCAGTCTCAACAACGTTCCTTCAGAAGGATCAAGTTTATTGAGTACAGTAAAGGCAGGTCATCTGTGCATACGTTCAGTGTTAGATCTAACTCCGCAGGCAGGAAAGGGGGACGATATACAGGGTTCAAAGTGGAGTCCCCTGATGGCCAATCAGAGGGTGAAATGCAGCGTGCCTAATGAGCTCAAAATCAGAGGGTGAACTGCAGCGTGCCTAATGAGCTCAAGTTCCCAGCAAAGCCAGAGGAGCAAGGTATCAAGGTCATGAGCTCAGCAAAGAGATAAGATCTAGCAAAAGAAGTGAAAGTTAACATTCCAGTACTTGATGATGTGCACCCAGCAGCCTCCTACCTCCCCCCCATTTACAATGGCAGTGTAGATGACGTACTGCCCCTCCGAAGATGCCCCCCCACCATGTTTGTCAGGATACATTCTATGAAAAGCACGTAGCAATTTAGCATCATCGATATGACATTCCTCAGCCCACTCATTATGTGAGGAGTTGAAGTCTTTCCACTGCACCAGGTATAAAATCCGGCCCCGTTTTACTTTGGAGTCCAAAATCTGGGCAACTTTGTGGTGCAGCTCACCATTCACCATCCCTGGGGGTGGGGCTGGAGGATGAGGTCTCCAAGCATTTGGCCCAGGGTCCTGTTTTAACAAACTGTAATGAAAGATAGGATGCATCCCTTTAAGTGATTTAGGCAACTCAAGTTCCACAGTTACATCATTGATCTTATGCACCACTTTAAAAGGTTCAACATATTTCCAACCCAGCTTCCTGCTGGGTTGGAGTCCCTTCAAATTTTTTGTAGATAAATACACAGAGTTGCCAGGTTGAATGGCCCATTCAGTAGCCCTGCCCTTGTCAGCCTGGGCTTTATAGTCTGCTTTGGCCGTGTCAAGTGTCTTTTGGATGATAGGCCAGTGGTCTTGGAGTCCCTGCCACCATGTATGTAGATCCCTGAGAGGGGGTGTAGGCATTCCCACCATAGGAAGAGGAGCCCCCTCGTACCCTTACAGAGCTTTAAAGGGAGAAAGCCCGGTAGAAGTGTGGATTGAATTACTGTAACTGTATTCTGCATAGGGTAACATCTCAGGGTTATGCACTGACACAGTAACAAAAAACAAAGGGGGATGACTGCTCACCGATCGCGGTGCAGACTGCTCTCAAACCTGCTGCTTTGCGCCTTTTACAACAGGTCCTGGCCTTTTCCTGCTGGCTCAGGATTCTCATCCCTGCTGGAGGATGCACCCCCAGACTGGGTGCCCAACTGGAGGGCTCTGGGTAGCTTCAACCCCCTCCCTCTTTTTCACAGGTGTCTCCACTCCCTTCCATTCAGGTGCCTTGGGAATGGGTGGCGTGAACACAGCGGGGCAGAAAGCAGTGTAGTGGCCTGCCTCTCCACAGCAGAGGCAGAGTCTTTGGTGCATCCGCTGGTCTCACACCAGCTCCTTTGGCTTAGGTCGAGGGGTATTCAGGATTATTCCTGGAGTTTTGGATACACTTTAGGGGTGTGCATTTTAATCATCTGGAGACGGTTTTCAGCATCTCCCGCTTCTCTCACCCATGCCGCCAAAGATACGGGGTTCACACTGTGGAGCATGGTCTCCAGGATCTGGTGGTTCAGCCCCAATCGATACTGCTCCACGAGCATGACTTTGGGACATCCTTGGATCTTTGCAGCATACATCTTAAACTCGTCGGAGTACTCACACACTGACCAATTCCCTTGCTTCAGGGCTTGAAGGTTGGTGTGAGCTTTCTCCACTTCCATTGGGTCTTCATATTGTCTTCTCAAGACCCACATGAACCAGAGCTCAGGCCCGTGCAGGTTGTGCAGACGCACATACCAGTCAGCTGCATGGTCTCTCAGCCTCGACCCGATGTAGCCCACACGGTGCCCATCAGAGGGGAAGAGATGGCCCCAGTCTCAGAGGAACTTTTTTGCCTGCAGCAGGAAGAAGGTGAGCTCCTCAGGATTGCCGTCGAATGTGGCATCTAACAGTTCCTTAGGATGCTCCAACCACAGGACCACAGGGGTGGCTGGGGCCCCCAACCCTGGTGGGCTGGCTGGAACACTTGGCCTGGCAGGCACACCCAGCCCAACAGGAACACCCGGTCTGGTGGGAACTGGTACTAGTGCAGGTGGCACCTGCCCCGGGGATGCTTGCTGGCCTGGTGGGGCTTGCCCCCCCCCCGGAGGGCCTGCTGGTGTGACAGGTTGCTGTAGCCACAGTTGGTGCTGAACTGTAGTAGCAACAATACAGGATATCTCGAGCATCATCTCATGCAGCTCCTGTTGTAACTACTCTTGTTGGGCTTGCAGCTGGCACTTCACTCATTCCAGTTGATCTTCGCCCCCACCACCATATCTCCCAAAACCATAGCCACTCTCTTGGTAGAGGAGGTAAGTCATAATGGCTGGCACCCCTGGCCGGGGGGTTGTGATCCATGGCTCTCAAGTCTCAGCTGACATACGGGCCCACGAATAAGGGTCTCGCCAAGGCTTCCTGTAGTTGAGCCCCCCACTTGCACCAGTTGTGATGGGGGTTTCTTCCGTCATAACAGGGACCGCTTCCGCAGTGGTCACGGGAACACCTCCGCCTTCCTTGTCACTCATGTTGAGGTATGGGGCCAGGGATTATGGTAGATCTAACACTCTGTCAGAGTCCCACAGCAATCAGTCTCAACAACGTTCCTTCAGAAGGATCAAGTTGATTGAGTACAGTAAAGGCAGGTCATCTGTGCGTACGTTCAGTGTTAGATCTAACTCCGCAGGCGGGAAAGGGGAAAGATATACAGGAGTCAAAGTGGGGTCCCCTGAGGGACTCGGGCCAATCAGAGGGTGAACTGCAGCACGCCTAAACTAACGGGCTCATATTCCCAGCAAAGCCAGAGAAGCAAGGTCATGAGCTCAGCAAAGAGATAAGACACAGCGACAGAAGTGAAAGTTAACATTCCAGTACTTGAAGATGTGCACCCAGCAGCCTCCTACCTCCCCCCCATTTACAATGGCGGCGTAGCTGAAATAACGTGAAATAACTTTATTTTTAAGACATGTTTAATGTTTAATGGAATCTCAAAAAATAACACTCTTGATGAAGTCATGAAGCTTATTACTATAATGGTGCAACTTTTGTTTCATTAAGAGAATTACATCATTTAGCTAGTGCAGGGGTCAGCAATCTTTTTCAGCCTGTGAACATCTTTGGAATTTGGACACAGGGTGGTGGGCACAGCCACAAAATGGCTGCTGCAATTGGTGGAGGCTGCCACAAAATGGCCATCACAGCTTTCCTGCACTCACACAGTGAAAATCCTTGTGCTAGGGAGGCAGCTGCTGCCATAGCAACATTCTTAAAAATCTGCAATCGGATCTCCAATGGCCAGTTAGAAGCCCAGCTGGGCGAAAGCCTCACCTAGCCCTGCCCACTTTCTAAAAACACTTGGCAGATGCTGGCTGGCACTATGGCACCCACAGGCACAAAATTGGAGCTAGTACTTTTTTTGAAGCTATAGACCTGGGAATAACAGTGACCTCTTGCAGGTTTGGTGTGAATGAAAACAAGGTTATGAGTCTGATCCTCAGTGTATTATCTCTAGACTAGGAAAAAGGTCCGTTGTGAAAATAAATACAACGGCCTCTAGAAAGAGGCTCTGGGTGGGTGCCCTGGCCTTGGACACTCAGTGTCAATTTGCTGTGGCGACCTCAGCAGGGTATAACGACACTGAGTCCACCATTTTCTCCAGAGGAACTGATCTCTGCCACCTTAAAAACAGTTGTAATTTTAAGTGATCTCCAGCCCTCACCTGGAGATTGGCAATGATGGTTC
>NW_015176111.1:0-2777 GCF_001447785.1 Gekko japonicus | reverse complement strand
TTTCAGCTTTCCATCCCCCACACACCTGCAGCCTCTCCCGTGCTCTGAAGCCCTGACTGCTACGTCACATTGGCTGTCATACGGGAACCACCTCAGCAGCATATAAGGATACAGAGCCCACCATTTTCTCCAGGGGAACTGATCTCTGCTATCTAGAAAGCAGTTGTAATTCTGAGGGATCTCCAGCCCTCACCTGAAGATTGGACACATTTTACCTCAGAACAGCAAAACTGTTTAGAATGTTAGAGGCAAAAGTCAATCAAGTCGCATATGCAACTGACCTCTGTGTTCCAAGGCAAAGGCCAATGAGGCTGCATATGCAAATAATCTCTGTGTTCTGACTGGCTATGGGGGGGAGAGGATTAGCAAAATGTTTAGAATGTTGGAGGCAGGACTCAGGCAAAGCAGCCAGTGAATAGGGAGACCCTCTGAATGACAGATCAGAGAGCGAACTGATTTTGGAGCGTGTGGAATGTTCTAGAGAAGCGCCACCACCATTTGGCTTTTATTTATAAGGGAGATGAGACCTAAGATTCTTGAATGTAAGGAAGATCTAATGCATGCAAAACTGCCCCCAGTGTTAGTACATAAGAAGAACCCAGCTGGATCAGACCAGAGGGGCATCTAGTCCAGCAACCTGTTTTACACATCAGCTAACACAGAATAGAGGCCAAGGACTTCACCTGGTATGCATAAGTTTGTTGCCTCTGAATACGGAGGTTCCCCTTTAGTTACCATATTATACTCCATGAATCTAACTGAAGGGGGAAGCCTGTGACCACCAGGATCACACTAGGCAAACTGAAGCATCAGAGTTGGAGGCAAAACATACTATCAGCAGGCACACATAAGATACCTATTGCAGGCCTAACTGACCAGAAATGAAGGAGCACCTTTAAAAATAACAACATATTTTCAAAATATACACTTTTTTGGCTACCCCTCTGGAACTGTTCCTTGACTGTATCACATCAGATGGTACTGGAGATTCAAATGTTTGACTGTGAAAAACATCCATTGTCTATTCAAAAAAGTTAAAGGAATGGTGGGGCTAGAACTTGTGGCTTTTTATATGCTCAGGGAGCTTTTATGAACGATCTAGGGATATACAAACATTCAGTTACCCCCTTTCAGTGAGAAGTGATATAGTATTGTGTTATTCTGATGATAGTGTATTAGGCTGTTACCCCTGAACTCCATCACTAGTATAACATGGCTGTATGCAAGCTCAGTCTTTCTCAGGCTCCTTAGTCAGTTCACAACACACAGGGCTTCATAAGAAGATAAGTGTTTATTAGTGGATCCAGAACTAAAGAACACGTGTACAGCTTGTGTCAGGAATGGCCGGCTATACTAGGGCCTCTGACTTATAGTGAAATCAAACATTCCTCCTGGAAGCATAAGCCAATGGTTATAGTTCGCGCGCACGGGCACAAGCAAGCAGGCAAGTGGGCAAAGCGTAAAAGCCATTAACATTCCCAGCCAAATAAAGTGCAGCTGGAGACTGCAAGGTCAAGCATGAGATAGCACATAGAAGCTGGACAATAGCACACAGTAGCTGGGCAGGAAAGAGCTGAGAACGAGAAGGAGGAATACCCCCCCACACACATTCCAGATCTATGACAGGGCTACCTGACAGTCTTAAACTGTGAAATGCAGCTGGTTTATTATTAGATAAAATTACTTGCTATATCCATCGTCCATACTGTAAATCATTCACTAAATAGATAAACTGGGAACAAGTCAGGCTGAATAATATGTGTGACAAACTCTGCTTATGGCTGGTTTACATGTTATATACAATCCCATGAAGGCTCCTTTAAATCACTCCACAATGCCATTCTGTGGTATAGTGGCTATACCACTGCTCAACCTGGCCTGGACAATTTTAAATTGGTGCTTTCACAGCACTACACAAACTAACTCTATGCATAAATTTGCACAAATGGAATCCTACTGAATTTAGATAAATGCAGACAGGACTGTGGGCTTACTCAGGTAAAGTCAGGATTTTTTGGCTTTTATTTATAAGGGAGATGAGACCTAAGATTCTTGAATGTAAGGAAGATCTAATGCATGCAAAACTGCCCCCAGTGTTAGTACATAAGAAGAACCCAGCTGGATCAGACCAGAGGAGCATCTAGTCCAGCAACCTGTTTTACACATCAGCTAACACAGAATAGAGGCCAAGGACTTCACCTGGTATGCATAAGTTTGTTGCCTCTGAATATGGAGGTTCCCCTTTAGTTACCATATTATACTCCATGAATCTAACTGAAGGGGGAAGCCTGTGACCACCAGGATCACACTAGGCAAACTGAAGCATCAGAGTTGGAGGCAAAACATACTATCAGCAGGCACACATAAGATACCTATTGCAGGCCTAACTGACCAGAAATGAAGGAGCACCTTTAAAAATAACAACATATTTTCAAAATATACACTTTTTTGGCTACCCCTCTGGAACTGTTCCTTGACTGTATCACATCAGATGGTACTGGAGATTCAAATGTTTGACTGTGAAAAACATCCATTGTCTATTCAAAAAAGTTAAAGGAATGGTGGGGCTAGAACTTGTGGCTTTTTATATGCTCAGGGAGCTTTTATGAACGATGTAGGGATATACAAACATTCAGTTACCCCCTTTCAGTGAGAAGTGATATAGTATTGTGTTATTCTGATGATAGTGTATTAGGCTGTTACCCCTGAACTCCATCACTAGTATAACATGGCTGTATGCAAGCTCAGTCTTTCTCAGGCTCCTTAGTCAGTTCACA
>NW_015176110.1:58600-85733 GCF_001447785.1 Gekko japonicus | reverse complement strand
GGTTAATCCGGCCTGTTACACCGGGTCACTGACCCGGAGGGGTGAGTGCCAAATTCAGCTATTTATTGATATAACTGAGCTCTGTCGCGAGGCGTGCCGAATTCAAAATGGCTGCCGAAAAAACCCAGACCCACAGGAAGAACCAGTGACGCTCAAAATGTTACAATTACCTTGAAACTATCTCTTCAATCGTTTGAGAAGTCAGTACTGGAAAAATTTACATCAAAAATTGATAATGCACTGCAACCTTTAATGGAGCAAATAAATCAACTAGCACAGGCCTTGGAAAATACAACGGCAATTGCAGAAACAGCTTGCACCTTGGGATCCACCAAACAAGCTGAAAATCAAGAACTACAAAAAGAGCAAGCCTATATGAAGGATAGACTGCTGCCTCTAGAGACTGAGACTCGGAAACATCATTTGAAATTAAGAGGATTTAAAGAAAACCCAGAAGAAGAATCTAACCTCTTAAAAACAATTCCTACTTGGCTGGCTTCACTGATTCAAAAAGATGACAATGAACAGTTCTCAATAATAAAAATGTACAGATGGGGAAATCCTAACAACCCTAACAGAAAATACCCAAGAGACATTTTAGTTGAATTGGCAGATATAAGAGAAAAAATGGCTATTATGAAAATAGCATGTGAACTTGGGTACCTAACATTTCAAGATATAAAAATCAGCGTTTTTCCAGATCTTCCGCCTGAAGTCTTGAAAATACGGCAACAATTAAGAGAAACTACACAGAAACTTCGTGAACATAAGATCCAGTATCGTTGGTCGCCAGGTCAGATTAAAGTTATACATCAAGGAAAACAGTTCTTTGCCTGTGACAAGAACAGTGGTTTATATCTACTGAGATCCCTACAACTAGAAGAACCAATGGAAACGGCAAAACCATATTTTAAGAGAAGAATACAGTTTGACTTATCTCCACAAAAAGCAACAAAAATTCCAGTCTTTAATTCGCCTAATGTGGGGGGCAATAACTTCAGAAGATAAAAAGTTGGAGCATTATTTGCTATGTTTAATATGTTTTGTGTAACTATGTTATCAAGCCATCTATTTCAAGGTTTTTTATAAATGTTTAACTAGCAAAATAGGTTTTTTGTAACTAGGGAGGGTGGGTGGTGTAATGTAAAGAGGATTATTGAGGGTTGAAGCCTCTAACAACAGAAAAGAAGCTGAGGTGTAGGTAGGGCACTCTGAGACAAAGAGTGCCGTCGAGGTTAAAAGTAGACAGCTAATTAAGGGTTTAGTAAGGTAGACCAAAAGGAAAAAGAAAAAACAAATAAAAACAGGTTACTTAGTTAATCAACTGTTAAAGGAGGTAGACCAAGGTAGTTAATTTTCAAAGGTTAAAAGTGTTTTTATTTTTTGTGTTGGACTGTCATATTCTGATTCTAAGTGGTTATTAATCTTATATATATAATGGCACAGTCTTTGAAAATCATGTCTTGGAACATGCGAGGATTAAATAATAACATAAAACAAAAACGTATAACATCTCAAATTTTGAAGAGCAAACCAGATTGTATTTTACTACAGGAAACTCACTTAAAAAGTAAAACTCATTCTATTATTAAATCTGCTTGGTATAAAGAACAATATATGTCGGTAGGCTCATCTAAATCGAGAGGCACCGCTGTTATTTTAGCCAAGAATTTACATTTTGTATTAAAAGGGGAACTGATTGACACAGCAGAAAGATTCAACTTTATAAAAGGCATTCTAGCTGGCAAATTAGTCACAATTGGGTCTGTTTATGCACCTAATGAATCACAACTCACATTCATTAAAAATACATTAGAACTTTTGCATACATTCCAAGGAGAGGTAATAGTAGGGGGGGGACTGGAATTTCCTTTTAGATTCTTTTATGGATAAGTCGAAACATAAGAAGTCATTTAAGAAGACCAGCGACACAACATCTCAATTACAACACATAATTAGAACTTATGGGCTCTGTGACATTTGGAGATTAAAAAATCCAAATGGAAGGGATTATACCTTTTATTCATCTCAGTTTGATGTTTATACAAGTATTGAATATATTTTACTTTCACATTCAATAATCAATAAGGTTGAACACGTAGACATCGGTATAAAGATATGGTCGGATCATCACCCTACGCATTGTATAATAAAATGGTCAGAAAATAGACACACTGCAAAAAAAATGGGTATTAAATGAATCTTTATTATTAAACCCTGAAATAAATAGTCAAATTTCACAGGTGATTAAAAATTACTGGAAAGAAAATAAACCCGAAGAGACATCCCACCAAAACACGTAGGATGCGATGAAGGCTGTTCTTAGAGGTCACTTAATCTCCGTAGCTACACATCTGAAAAGAGACAAAAATAAACAAATGTTATTAATACAAGACAGGATTAAAGGCTTAGAATTATTACACAAACAAACCAACAATAAGAAGATTTTCAAACAATTATTGGCTGAAAGGAAAATTTTAGAATCAACAACAACTCAAATTCAAAAGGATTTAATTTTTACCAAACAAAACATTGGACAAAGTCCTCTAAATCTCTCAGACTACTATCCTGGAAAGTTAAAGATAAGAAAATGTCATCTCAAATTCAGGCTATGCCAGACACTAATGGTCAAATATCAACTGACCATCAGGAAATTAGAAAGATCTTAGAAATTATAAAAAATTCTATGAATCAAAATTCATAAAAACTGAAAGTATCACAACTTTTCTGAGGCAACATAATATTTTAAAGAAAATTTCAAAAACACACCGGGATTATCTAGACAGTATAATCTCAAAATTAGAAATTCTGGAGGTAATAAGCCAATTAAAAAACAATACAGCAGTAGGAACTGATGGATATGCTCCGGAATTCTATAAAAACTTTAAACTAGATCTAATTGAACCTCTGGTACTCCTATGTAATGATATTATGAAAACAGCATCATGGAATCAATCTGAGATGGTTTTAATTTAAAAACCTGGTAAAAATGCACTGTTCCCCGCAGCTTATAGACCTATATCCCTTTTAAATTCAGATGGAAATTGTTTTACCAAACTATTTGCAAATAGACTTAAAAACATACTTCCTGAGTATATACATTTAGACCAATCTGGTTTTCTGCCTAAGAGAAATATAATCGAAAACATAAGAACACTAAATATTATCTCACACTGTGAAAATAATTCGGTTGAAGCTTTGTTGATGTCTTTGGACGTTGACAAAGCCTTCGACAGTATTGAAACAAATTATCTACAAGAAGTTCTCATAGGTATGGATTTTGGAAAAAACTTTCAAAAGGTAATTCAGGTATTATACCGAGAACCCACAACAAAAATTAAAGTGAATAATGATACTTCAAATATTATACAATTACAAAGAGGGACGAGACAGGGTTGTCCCCTCCAGTGTTCCCTCTAAGCTGAGTTAGTGTGAGCTAGCTCACAGTTTTTCAGCCTCTGGCTCACACATTTTTGTCTTAGCTCAGCAAGGATGGCTCCAGAGCAAACTAATTTATGCAGTAGCCAAATTGCTCACTCACAATTTTAATGCCAGTAGCTCACAAACTAGAATTTTGCTCACAAGACTCCACAGCTTAGAGGGAACATTGGTCCCCTCTCCCCTTTATTATTTATTTTAGCAATAGAACCTCTAGTTGAATATATTAGGAAAAACAATAAACAAATTATCTACAAGAAGTTCTCATAGGTATGGATTTTGGAAAAAACTTTCAAAAGGTAATTCAGGTATTATACCGAGAACCCACAACAAAAATTAAAGTGAATAATGATACTTCAAATATTATACAATTACAAAGAGGGACGAGACAGGGTTGTCCCCTCCAGTGTTCCCTCTAAGCTGAGTTAGTGTGAGCTAGCTCACAGTTTTTCAGCCTCTGGCTCACACATTTTTGTCTTAGCTCAGCAAGGATGGCTCCAGAGCAAACTAATTTATGCAGTAGCCAAATTGCTCACTCACAATTTTAATGCCAGTAGCTCACAAACTAGAATTTTGCTCACAAGACTCCACAGCTTAGAGGGAACATTGGTCCCCTCTCCCCTTTATTATTTATTTTAGCAATAGAACCTCTAGTTGAATATATTAGGAAAAACAATAAAATTCATGGAGTTCAAATTGGCAACTTAAGTTCTCATAGGTATGGATTTTGGAAAAAACTTTCAAAAGGTAATTCAGGCATTATACCGAAAACCCACAACAAAAATTAAAGTGAATAATGATATTTCAAATATTATACAATTACAAAGAGGGACGAGATAGGGTTGTCCCCTCTCCCCTTTATTATTTATTTTAGCAATAGAACCTCTAGTTGAATATATTAGGAAAAACAACAAAATTCATGGAGTTCAAATTGGCAACTTAACTCACAAAACTAGTTTGTACGCAGACGATATTATGTCGTATATTACCAAACCGAAAGAGTCTTTAGACTAAATTTTCCAGATACTTTCTTCGGGACAGGGACCACCGGGAGATGTTGATCTTTCGAGCATAACTCTCTTCAAGGCGTATATGGGAAGACGTGGTCCCTTAGATAGGTTGGTCCCAGGCCGTATAAGGCTTTGAAAGTCAAAACCAACACCTTGAAGCGAATTCGGTACTCAACTAGCAGCCAATGCAGTCGGCAGAGCACGTGCCTAACGTGAGCCCGCACAGACGTTGACGTCAGCAGGCAAGCAGCCGCATTCTGCACCAGTTGTAATTTCTGGATCAGCTTCAAGGGGAAGCTGCAGTAATCAAGTCTGGAAGTGTCCATTGCAGGGGTCACCCTCGCTAGGTCTTGGGGGGAAAGAATAGGGCTTCAGTAGCCTGATCTGCCTAAGATGGAAAAACACAGATCTGGCAACTGCAGCAACCTGGGCCTCCATGGAGAGACAGGCATCCAGTGTCACTCCCAGACTCCTCACTGTCTGGGCCGGCACCAAAGGCACCCCTTCCAGTATGGGGAGCCTGGTGCCCACATCCAACCCCCCTCGACCCAGGTACAGGACCTCCGTCTGCAATGGATTTAACTTCAACCGACTCTGCCGCAACCATCCAACCACAGTAGTCAAGAACTGTTTCCCACGCACACTTAACACGCTGTAAGCATTCTGCGACATCACGGCAAGTCAGCAACTAACATGGGGCAGCCAGATTAATTTTTTTAAAACAGGATATTCTACCAGGACTTAACAGCCATGAGAACTCTGTTGATGAAGAGCCTCTTTGCTGCTCAAGTTATTTTTGTTGAGACTTACTTTCAGACGGGGCAGTCCTTATCAAGACAGCATAGGCATAATGACGGCATAATCCTATACAGAGTAACGCTGCATAGGACTGCAGTCAGGTTTCTGCCAGATCCCATGTAGTGGATGCAGCATTTCATGACTTCATTTACAGTGTAAGGAAAAATCCCAATATAGCTGTGCACCTCAGCTGTTTTAAATTTAAAAATATGATAGATTTCAGTAGTAAAACAGCTTAGAAGCCAATCTGTCTGAAAATTGGGATATAAATATATCAAACAAACAAATGCATAAACCCAGATGCAGGGGTCATTTCGTAGAAAAAGAGGTGCAGGAGCTCATTAGCATAACTTATTTGCATATGCCACACACCCCTGACATCACCAGAAGTGTGTCAGAAGGCAACACCCACTGCTCAGGCACCACTGGACTGTTTTGGATTGCTAGCTATTGGGGGGGGGAACGTGCAGATCTGTCCTCGCAGAGGAGGGAGAGCTTGTACCTGAATAAAGCTTGGTCTTAAAGGTGCCACTGGACTGTTTTGGATTGCTAACTGGGGGGGGGAGCGTAGATCTGCCCTCACAGCAGAGGGAGAGCTTGTACCTGAAGGCAGGCGGGGGGGGGGGCTCTGCAACTTACCTGGCGGCTTCTTGCTCCTTGTGGCCTGACTGAGGGCTGCTGGGAGCAGGGGGCAGGGCTTGTTGCATGTGCCCACCCCCTGGGCTCCTTACTGCCAGAGCTCCGCTCCTGTGCGCTCCCACAGGAAATGACCCCTGCCCAGATGTAATCATTTCTGGAGCAAAATTGCAAGCACACATTCCTTTACAAAATAACTTGCTGGAAACTAGAATTGTTCTTTCATGATTTTATTCCTCCGCAATTCCCCTCTCCCCACTTCTCAGAATACTTGAGAAGTTTCTCAATCTTCTCCTTTCCCATATAAACTTTTATTCACAGTGTTTCTGCCTGGGGTATTGAATTGTTCCATCAGCAGCAATCTGTCAAAAAATAGCATCTTTGCAAGAAAAGAACAGACCATGAATGAAAGCTGCGCTAAGCTAATATGTGGTAACTAATTCTTACTTCAATCTTGCATTCTGAAGACTAATTAGTATGTCCCATAAGAAATCTGGGCAGGGAAGGGGCTGGATGTCTGTATGATTTTAAACTAAGTGCATGTCAGACTAGAGATGTAATCTTTCTGGAAATCTTTTAGCTGTAGGGGGGAAACGTTTTGTTTATTTTTGTTTTAAAAACCCCAGAATTTTTTTAGGGAAAATGAAATATGTGTAACATTTGTTTTCTTATCAATCTAAATATATTTGACAGCTTTAACAACATAAAATGCTTAAGTGATACCATATTTAGGTAAAAGGAAGATGACCCTCTAAAAATGCTACACACAAAAACAATTATCGAACATATGGGACCATTACGTGCACTGGATTTCTTGCACAAAGGTGGCCCTATCACGAGGGACAAGGACAGGCGTTACAGAGAACAAGAGGGACAGACCTGGCCCAGGGAGCACTATCCACAGGGGACCTCGCCTTCCTGAGCCCTAATGAAATCAAAGGCAGCAGTGCAAAAAATATGGTAATCAATACAGGGTCCTGGATCTGTACCATGTGGATTTTATAGGTCAGAGCCCCGAATATTTTCAAATAGCTCTACATTTTAGGGTTGACAACCTCTAAGTCCTAGAAATTTTCTAGAATTACAATTTATCTCCAAATAACAAAGATGAGTTCCCTTGGAGAAAATGGATGCTTTGGAAGGAGGATTCTATGCCATTATATACTCCACTGAGGTCCAGCCGATCCCCGAACCCTGTGTCCCTAAGGCTCCATCCCGAAATCTTTAGGAATCTCCCAATGCGGAGTTATCAGCCCTATGTGACTGCAACGTACCTACTGTCTTCTGCTCCCTCCCATTATACGTAGAGAATGTTCTTCTTTGCCCTTCTGCTTGCAGGCAAAAGCAATCTGGAACACAGGAAAAAGAGAAGTATACATATCAAAATAGCCATCCTCTTCATTATGCTTCCAGTGGTGCTAGGCATTATGATCTTTGGTGTATGTGAAGTTCCCTTGCCGGTAAGTTGACATAGGAGGCCAAGTTGCTGCAACATTGTGTGAAGGCTCTAAATTCATTAAATAATTGTCACATTTATCCCATGACCTGTTCAAGCCCCAGAAGCTCATCGCAGATGCAGGAATGTGGGGTGGCACAGCCTTTAGACTATATAGGGTTGCCATCCCCCTGATGGGCACAAACAATATCCACCAAGGGAAGGCCATCTACAATTCACAACTATGTTCAAAACTATATATTATGTTAATTGAAATACAAAGAAGGGTTAGTGGTCACAACCCAATAGAGTATGTAAACATAGATCCAACAATTTGCTCATAACAATTAAACATAGTTTAAACAAGAAACATATTCAAGACCAACAGTAGGCTCTTCTGTAATTCCATACATAAGTAGTGTCCATAGACCTCCAAACAGAAAGAAACTGTAACAGAAGACTCCCACTATGGAAAGAATAACAGCCAAATGCCTCTCCCAGGTATAAATAAAGTGCTTCAATGCTCTTCAACAGCGGCTGGTAAGACGGAACTGTGAAACAATCATAAATATACATAGAAAGAATGTGTCTCACCCCAATTTCCAAAATAACATAGGCACAGCTCAAAAGCTTCAATGGAATCCTAGGGCTCTCTGCAAGGCAACCTGCCATGCAGCAATTAACCATATACAAGTCAATAGCATTGTAGCTTCTTCTTTTTTTAAAATAATCTCTTTATTAATTTTTATATTATACAGCCATATAAATTTTAAACCTTTATAATCATTTTTGGAGGTCTTGTACATGGTAAATTTTCCCCACCATTTGTACATCCTTAACCATTTATTTTGAAATATTACTTCTTCTTTTCAACGTAAAATCATTGTTTAATTTATCTAGTTCTGCTACATCCAGCAGTTTTTCAGCTATTTCTAATCTGGAGGGTAGTTTATCTGTTTTCCAATATTTTGCTACCATAATTCTTGATGATGTTAATATATATGTTAATAAGTATTTATCGTTTTGTTCAAGGGTGTCTGGGATAATATTTAACAAATATATTTCTGGTACCAAAATTACATTCATATTCATTATTTCCCATATCATCTGTTGAACCATTTTCCAAAATTTTTGCATATTACCACAGTTCCACGGGCAGGAAAATGCAGGGGGGGGCGTGGCAGTTTGCCCCGGAGCAAAATAACGCACGGTTGCGTGATCAGACGTCCCGTAGAGGTCCTGTAGAGGTCTCGTGGTTAGGGGGGAGGTGCCGATCACAGGACAATCCTGCAATCTATTTTACAATCTTCAAACAAACAGATAGTCCTGACTCTACTTGCCTTAGCAAAGATGGAAATCACGGCTAAGTGGAAGGATAGTAGGGATCCCTCTATCTCAGCTTGGCAAAATAGAATATGGGACTGCTTTATAATTGCTAAATTGACTGATAAAATCCTACGAGAAACACATACCACCTATAAATTATGACTGTTTCATACTTGGACACCAATCCTAGACTACCTGAAGTCGCAAGCAGTGATTCCTTGAGCTTTTTTAAAATGATGGGGGGGGGGTTAGGGGAACCCAGGGGATTGTTGATGTTATTTTTAATGTAGATTTTTCATATTTTTAAATATTAAAAAAAGAAAAAAGGGGGGGGAACAGGACAATCCTGCGACGCGGCAAAGAAGTGGCCTCTCTAGCAAAAGGCTCTGTGGGTTTAACCCCTTCCAGGGCTGCAGAGGAATGCAAACTGTGTCCTCCGTCAGGTCCCCTCCAGGAGGAGCTTCAGCCGGGCCGCCCTCCCGCCACGCCCCCCCTGCACCTCCCCCTCTGCTGCCCGGTGCAGAGTTCCTCTCGAGCAGGCCGAGCCAGGAGGGGGGGTACGGAAAAGAGGAGGGGGCTGTGTTGTTTTTAAACGAAGTGTGCACATGCGCCGTTGGGTGCTTGTGCGCATCCTGTGGAGACTTGGAAAAAAACCTTATAGCGATGGGACATGGGCAGACGCTGGATGCCATGACCTACCACTGGAAACACGAACAGGCGCCCGCCCTTGCCCCGCGGTTTCCAGAAACTAGTACCTCAGAGGTACTAGTTTTTTACCCCACATCTTTGGCAGGAAGCCTCAGGTTCGCCACGGGAGCTCTACGCTTCCCAGATGTGGCGCTGTGATCACGCCCGGAAAATCCACCTATCTTCCGTCTCTGTAGCGTGGCTAATGCTCCGTGTGACACAGCCCTACATCCCCACCATGTTAAATTGATATTTTTTTTGTCTAAGTTCTGAATCGTATCTTTTTTGTCTAAGAGTTGATCATATGTTATTATCTTTTCAGCTGTCAGAAGTGTTGGTTTTATAAACGCTCCCAGTGGTGAAACCCATCTTGGAATTTTTTCATACCATTTATCTTTTATAATTTGCCAATATTTTATCAACCCTCCTCTCAATACATGTTGATGAAAATTTTGATGAACTTTATCTTTATTGTACCAAATATATGCGTGCCATCCCATAGCCAGATCATGTCCTTCAAGGGTCAATGTTCTTCTATCTTTTAGTTTTATACAACTCTTAATCCATGTTAAAACTGAAGCTTGGTAATACAGTCCCCAGCTTGATAGTCTCATTCCTCCTTTTTCTTTTTTTCTCTTGCAGGTATTTCTATTTGATTCTTGGTTTTTTTTGGGTACCATATAAAATGTCTTACAATTTTATCCATATCTTTGAAGAAAGTTTTTTTCTTTAACATTGGTATGTTTTGGGCTAAGAATAAGAAGTGTGGCAATACGTTCATTTTTATGGTAGCTATTCTTCCCAACAATGACAATTGTATATCTTTCCATTTTATAAGATCTTTCTTTCATTCTTATAATAATTTACTATAGTTATTTTCCATTAGTCCACTGTTCCTTTTGGTCATCTGTATTCCTAGATACTCTACTTTGCTTGTGATTTCTAAATTTACCGATTTAGATAGCTTTTCTTTTTCTTCTTCGGTACAGTTTTTCATCATTATATTTGTTTTTTCATTATTCAATTTAAATCCTGCTACTTTCCCATATTTGTGTATTGTATTCAATAATGGCCCTATTGATACTTACGGTTCTTCTAATATAAATACAAGATCATCTGCAAATGCTTGTAATTTGAATTCTTCATTTTTAACTTTTAAACCTTTTATTAAATTGTTTTCCCTTACTAAATCATTTAGCGTTTCTAAGACAAAGATAAATAATAGTGGAGACAGTGGGAAACCTTGTCTGGTTCCCTTTTGGATTTCTATTCTATCTGTCAATTCTCCATTGTTTACAATTCTCGCATATTGTTTTTCATATATTGCCGATATCTTTGTTAGAAAATCTTTGCCAGAGTCCCATATTCTTAATGTCTGTATTATATATTTCCAGGATATATTGTCAAACGCCTTTTCTGCATCAACAAATACCAACGCTAGCTGTTTCTCCGGATGCATCTCATAATATTCTAGCACATTAATTATGGTTCTAAGATTATGATTTATTTGTCTTTTAGGTAAGAATCCTGCCTCGTCTTGATGAATAGTTTGTGCCAACAGTTTTTTAAGTCTAGCCGCCAGTATATTTGCAAATATTTTATAGTCAGTATTTAGTAACGATATGGGTCTGTAGTTTTTAATAACTTTATCATCTGACCTTGGTTTACAGAGTAATGTTACTACTGCTTCATTCCATGACGTCGGTATCTTCTTTTCTTTTGCTATATTTTGGATCCAATTCTTAAATGGGATGAAAATTTCTTCTTCAAATATTTGGTACATTTCTGTCGGGAACCCATCAGGTCCTAGTGACTTATTCTTTTTCTGTCTTTTAATTGCTTCTGTAATTTCATAACTTTCATTTAACTTTCATGTAACTTTCATTTAAAAGTTGCTTTTGAGTTTCCTCAAATTTCTCGTAATTATTTTTTATTAAAAAGTTTTTGTTGTTGATTTTGGCCTGAGTATTGATATAAATTTTTATAAAATTTCGTCACTATCTCCTTTAGCTCCCGTGGGTAATATTTTATCTCATCATTTTCATTTTTTAGTGCTGTTATTACTTGTTGTTCTCTTTCCTTTCTTATTTTATATGCTAGCCATCTCGTTGGCTTATTTGCATTTTTAAGTATTGTTGTCTTGCGTGCTCTATGTTTTTAGCTATTTCTTGGGTTAATAACAAGTTTATTTGATGCTGTAATATACTTATATTATTTTTACTACCTCTATATTTTTAGTGTTTTTCATCTTCGTTTGTTCATATTGGATTTTATTTTTTTAAATTCTCATATTTTAGATTTTTTGCTTCACTTTCCATGCATATTGATTGATGCACCAACCTCTTAAAAAAGCTTTAAAGGCATCCCAAACCGTGTTTACTGAGATATCTGGTTGTAAATTGATCTTGAAGAACTGTTGAATTTCATTTTTAGTTTTTGCTATAAATTCTGGATTTTTTAAGAGTTCATTATGCATTCTCCATCTTGCTTTCTTTTGTATCAAGTGGAACGAGATTAGTATTGGATTATGATCTGCAAATGTTCCTGGTAATATTTCAATATCTTCCAATTCTCTTGTCATTGATGCAGATATCCATGCCATATCTATTCTGGACCAAGATTTATGCCTACTTGAATAGAAAGTATAATCTTTTTTCTCCGGGTTTCTCATTCTCCAAGCATCTATCATTCCATGTTCTTCTATTGTTTGTAAAAATACTTTTGGTAGCATTTTTCCGGTTTTACTTTTCTTTTGCAATTTCCTGTCTAATTTAACATCATAGACAGCATTAAAGTCTCCTATGATACAGATTTCTTCCGTTGTGGTCTTGTCTAATAAGTTTTGCAACTCTTTAAGGAAAGCTTCTTGAGTTTGATTTGGAGCATAGATATTAATAACTACCATCTTTTTTCCTTCTCTTATTAGTGTAATTGCCACAATTCTTCCATCTTCAGATCTATATAATAATTCTGGACTCAAATACGTCTTGGCATATATCACCACTCCCCCTTTTTTATTGGCTGCTGCTGTCATGATCTGGCCTGTGCCAGTACGGCCTAGCCAGCCTAAGAGGCCTGTGTGGCAGTAGGAGGCAGCTAGGGCTACAACTCCCAGAAGGCATTGGGAGAGTCAGAGAGAAGATTCTAAAGAGACCGTTGGAGTCGGTTGGGAAGACAGTCTGAGAGGAGACTGTGATAGTCTGGTGGGAGAAGGAATCTGAGCTGTTCGCTGAGTGAAAAGGGTGTCTTTCGTCTCTCTCTGCGGCCTGATCTTAGTGAGAAGATAGGCTGGGCTGGGAAGAGGAAGATCCCTCCGTCCTTCGTCTCTCTGCAACCTGATCTCAGTGAGAAGACAGGTTGGTCTGCGAGGAAAGGGTCCTTCAGCGTGAGTGTTAGGCAGGCTGTGGCCCGGAAGTAAAACAGTTAGGAGTAATAGACAGCTGCGTTAGGTTATGTTTATTTTTCCTTTCACACTGTTATACCCTTTTTAAGCACCTTGCCGTGTCTTGTTTTTCCCTGCCCCACTGTTGTTTTAATTAAACCTTTTTGTGTAATTATTTTCTCTGCCTCTAATTGTGCTACTGCCCCTGGTTCTTAAAGGGGCAACATATGCTTTGACCAACAAATTTCTAAGATTGCGATCTCTCCTAAATCCAATGTATGGAGGTGTACTGCATTTTGGTAAGTGGGCAACAATATGCCAGTCTAACTTATTATTCTCTAGATACTTCACATTATTCTTACTTATATGGGTTTCCTGTAGACATGTTATATCTGTCTGGAGTTTTATTATCTGATGGTATATTCTTCTCCTTTTTGTGGGCTGTTTAATCCGTTAACGTTAATTGATAATAATCTCAAATTTTTAGTTTTCATCAGGTGTTTTTTTCCCTTCTTTTCTTTCATTTCTTTGTTGATATCTAGTTTTCATTTGCGAAACTGGTATTTTAGCATATCTCTTCCCTCTTTTCTGTTTAGGCTTTTCCCATCTCGCTGTCTCAACTACTACATTTCTGTCATCTTCTCCTGCTTCTTCTCCATCTTCTCTTTCTTCATCATCATCTTCTTCCTGTTGCAACAGGAATAGCATTGGAGTTTCTTAAAGTGGACCCATCCCATTTTTCACAAACATGCCTAAGTTTCACATACACTCCTATTCTAATCAATTGCAATCTTCCTCAAACGAAGGCAGCAAAATCAAGCATCTGATTCATTCCATTTGGTACTAAAGTTTTTAATTCAAAAATCAATCTAGGCTCCTTTTGCAATAAAATTTGATTAGCATTTTGAAAGGTGAAAGGTTTACTTTGATGCACAAATGCCACAAAAGACCTCATCTCTTCAGCACTATGCCCAGCTTGTGTGTAATGTTCTGTCATCGGGGCTTGGCTAATGTTATTATGCACCCTACCTAGAGCGGTGTTCCAACACGCGTGTACGGATAGAACGTGTGGATATACCCACATATAAGAGCCCACAGGGACAAATGGGCACATATACAATATTTTTGTTGAACATGTGGCCAAACTGCTGCACTTAATTCTGATGTTCTTAAAAGGATCCTCAAAAACCTCCCCTTCTATCATGAATTTGCAGGCTGCACATTTCCTGCACCTGTGAAAGCCTCTAATTGTGCTACTGCCCCGGTTCTTAAAGGGGCAACATATGCTTTGACCAACAAATTTCTAAGATTGCGATCTCTCCTAAATCCAATGTATGGAGGTCTACTACATTGTGGTAATTGGGCAACAATATGCCAGTTCTTGAATACAATTCATCTAATGCGATTAGCAAATCCTGAGTGTTGAAATGCACATGCAATCTTATTATGTTTAGATCTTTCCTTATACTGTAGAAAGAAGCTGCGGTGGCTCAAGTGGTTAAGATGCTGAACTGCAGGCTGTGGAAGGTCAGTAGTTCAGCAGTTCAAGACCCGGGTGCCGCAAGACGGAGTGAGCTCCCGTCTCTAGTTCCAGCTCCTGCCAACCTAGCAGTTCGAAAGCAAGAAATTGCAAGTAGATAAATAGGTACCACTTTGGTGGGAAAGTAACAGCGTTCCGTGTGCATTGGTGTTTAGTCATGCCGGCCACATGACCACGGAAACAACTTCAGACAGCACTGGCTCTTCGGCTTTGAAACGGAGATAAGCACTGCAACCCTAGAGTTGGATTCGACTGGCTTTCGAGCAAGGGAACCTTTACCTTTATACTGTAGAAGTTGTTTTCTGCCTACCATGTCAGCTCTATTTCTAGCTTTTGCAATAATATCAACAGGGTATCCTCTCATACCGAACTGTTTTTTCAAATTGTCTGCTTCTGCCTTGTAGTCTTTAATAGCAGTAGAATTCTTCTTGGATCTATGTTTACATACTCTATTGGGTTGTGACCACTAACCCTTCTTTGTATTTTAATGAATATATAGTTTTGAACATAGTTGTGAATTGTAGATGTCTTCCTTTGGTGGATATTATTTGTGACTACATCTATACACTAAGAGTCCCCTTTGTCTTTGGCATCCCCCTGATGGGGGCAAAGGTTTACCCACTTTCAGGGGGGCAATGCACTGCCACTCATCTGGCAGGCGGGGAAGACCTACCTCCGAGCAGCCCAGTCCACACCGACATGCCCAGCACAGTGACATCACCAAGAAGTGACGTCTTCACACATGGCATGTTGCAGGGAGGACCCTCTAGCATCTGAGAAAAAACTCCATGGTAACCAGAATATCTGGAATATCCAGGACAGTGGGCTGGAGCGCCCAGTTGGTCTCTGGTGTGTAATTTACCTGTAATTTACAAGCCAGACTAGAGATTTGGGTTTTTGTTGCCCAAAATAAAAAATGTTCACATGGAAAATTGGTATTTGAGTTTCTCAGCTGATCAGGCAGCCATTTTAAATGTGTGTGTGTATGATATGAGCATATATTATAGTAAACACATTTTCTCCTGCGCTGTCTAAAGGCAACACCTTGGCAGTGCCATACCCGAGAGAGACAGCAGCTGCCTTGAGGCCAGGGAATGGGCAGGCACAGGAGAAAGTTTCCTGCTCCAGCATCTGTTTTGACTTGCTCTTTGAACAGCCAGGAGGCTGTTTGGGATTGGCCCCCACTTGCCATTTATTCAAAGGCAAAAAACTTTTTGCAGCCTGCATGTGGCCCACGTATTGTCAGAAAATTCTGCTTGTCTGATTTTGTTTCATGGAGACATTTTCTATTACAGCAACAGAAATAGCTGACAAGTTGCATTTTCTGACACTATACTGATAACTCCACAGCACCCAGGACCCAAAAGGACATCAGCAAGGCCTTGTCTGGGCCCTGCTCGGCCATAACCAGCCACAGCCAGCAACCAACAAGACATGTGAAAAGTGAAATCAAAGGAAAGGCTTTTTACTTTAAGGAATCATGTTAAAATAACTAAACCATACAATAAGGGAATGTCAACAATTTCACAACTGCCCATGATATAACAATACTGGCCCTGTCTGAACGCTTTCCTTCCTTTCATAGCCTACGTGTGAGCTGATTTGGATAAGGCACATGTGCAGGCTTTTTAAAGGGAGGAAAGCTTTTGCATGATGGCTGGGTGACAGGGCCCCCCGAGCTGTACCATATTCCCAGTGCCAGAATTTTGCTTCCAAAAGTCAGAACCCCTACTCCAAACTGACTCATACCTAAGTATTCATGCAGGAGCTAGTTAAATAATCAATAATGTTTGCCATAGGCTGAGGATAGAAGGAAGGGGGAAATAGGAGAAACAAGCAGCACAGCAAGAATTGGCATTTTTAACCTAAACATTCACTGTCCGCACGCTACACATCTTTTTGTTGTTTTAAATCTCTATCATGCGCTCACTAAAAAGTTAAATTATGTATTTTCCAACACAATGCGGCCAGTTTTAAGGGGGAACCTAGTGTGGGGGGAAGCTGAGTTAACACTTCCCCCTCGGTTTTCCTGCCAAATGCTGCTACCCTCAACCTGCTTTTGCTTCCACTGGAGAGAATTCAAAGCAAGTACCTGCTGATTTCCCCCAATATGATCAAAAGTCACCTCAAGCAAGTCTCAGGAGAGGCAACTTATACGTTTTTCTAAAAATGAATAATTACAGGGCACGATAGGTTTCAACTCAGCAGAAATTAGGGTAAGAGGAAAAGAATAACAATTCCCTTTGTCCCCATGATGGTTTCCCCCAAAAAATCACAGTCATGTTTTGGGGTAATTAAAACAATCACAGAAGTACATGTAATGTGCCTGCCATGTTTTTATCTTACTCCACTCTCTAAGGAGCTTAAAACGGCATACATGATTTTACCCTCACATTAACCCCGTAAGATAGGTCAGGTAAGGGAGTCACTGACCCAAATTCACTCAGCGTTTCCTCAGTGAGTGGTGATTTGAACTTGAGTCTCGCACTCTTGCTAACCTTAATCAGA
This sequence comes from Gekko japonicus, assembly GCF_001447785.1. NCBI lineage: Eukaryota > Metazoa > Chordata > Lepidosauria > Squamata > Gekkonidae > Gekko > Gekko japonicus. The sequence continues at coordinate 68,973 of NW_015176110.1, read as the reverse complement.
CCCTCTAACGATCACACCATGCTGCTCTACCATAAAGGAAAGACAAAAGAGGTTTGTTTCTTAAATTATAAATTGTATGAAGAGACCAAAATGTATTTCCCTCTCAATTACTACTAGAATTTTGGGTCCCCCAATGAAACTGGCTAGCGGCAGATTAAGGACTGATAAAATAAATACTTCTTTATGCAGTGAAGTGGCAATCAATGTGTGGAATTCATGGTCATAAGACAATCATTAATTCAAATGATTTTTTTAAAGGACTAAAATTCACGGAGAATAAGTCTTTCAATGGCTAAGGTGGCTAAATGGATCCACCATCTGGAAAGGCAGTATGATCACAAAGACCAAATGCTGTGGGAGAGTATTGCTTCTTGAGCATATTTTGATACCGTGTTTCCAACCAACTCTAAATCAACTTGCTTCTCAGATCTGTGATTTCAGCCTGTCTATTCTTAAATAATGGTTTATTCCTCTTTGTTCAGGTTTGGTTTCCTTGTGAGGATGATTGCAAAGATGGAGAAAAATACAAAGTACAAAATGAGAAGAAAGATTTGATTTCTGAGACACCTGGACCATCCAATAAGGTCTGTCGGGGGGTGGGGTCCCCTTGCAAAATGCATTGTAATGATGATGCCTTTTTCGTTCAGGGGCACAGACTTTTGTAATAGATGGGATTCCTTATGATGGACACGGGAAGAGCAATCCTGTGTTGCAGCCATGCTGTGGCAGCCGGCTGTAGTGCCGCTATTTGCCTCCCTTAAGGGGATAGTTATGCAGCAGCCGACTGAAGAAAAGATGCCCCAACAATGTTGCTGAGCACTGATGGCGTGGCATCCATGGCGATCCCATTGCAGCGTTGCGAGGCGGGGTTGGTGTGATAGACAGGACAGGCGGGACCAAAGGGAGTCATGAGTCAAGGAGGCTGAGCTAAGCATCCATCACCGGCAGGGAGTGGAGAGAGGCAGGCAACAGGAGCGACACTCCTCCTCTGCCACACACACCCTTAAAGAGACCAGCTCCCACTACAAGCCCAGCCACCTGTCAGTGGGGAGGGGGGCATTACCCATCAGCCCTGCGGGCACCCCACAGTGGCACTCTGCATTCAGAGAACACAGGGCCCCAGAGGGTGACAACGGACAAGAACATGGATGTGAGCATATCCCCCCACTCACCGCCAGCTGCAGTGTCCAGCAGGGTGCCCACGCTATCAAGGGAGTCCCCGTGCCAACCCCATGTGCCACCCCTGCTGGAGGCACGGCAGGAGGCACGCACAAGAGGTGCCAGGTCACAAGAGGTGTCATGATCTGTTAATCGAATGTTGCATTCTTTGTGCCAGAGAGATTGGTATATTTTTGAGATTAGTCCCTTCACAGATACCTTTGCTGTTCTGATAATTGCTTCTAATGCCGTCAGAGGTTGTTTCATTATCTGGTCAAGTTTGAGGTATTTATATAGGTTAGATATTTGGAAGTACTGGATCCAGGGTATTTTGTTTTGTATTTTAGCTTCTAGATTTGTTTTGGATAGAAGAGAATTCATGTATGTAAGATCCTGAAGAGTATTAACTCCAGCATCTTTCCATGTGTTGAAGCCTGGATTTCTAAGGCCTGGTAGGAACCAGATTTGATTTAAAAATGTTTGATATCTAGAAGTGGATGATAAGAGTTTTGGTCTTAAACGGTCCCATATGTCCACTAATGCTGAGAGTATTGTATTAGTTTTAAGTTTTTTTGGCCTGCCTAGTTTCCCCTGCCATATACATTCTTGTATATCATAAGGATTTGTGTAGGCTTTTGCTAGTTGTACGGGATCTGATTTTGGGTCATATTAATAGCATTGTAATAGTGTTGTATATTAGGGAAATTAATACCTCCTTTGTCTGATTTTCTATATAGAGTATGACTCTTGATTCTATGATGTTTGTAGGCCCAGAAAAAATTTAAAAGCATTGACTGCCATTTACCTATCTGAGTTGAGGATATTGGGAGAGGTACAGTTCTAAAAATAAAAAGAAATCTGGGTAAAATGAATGATTTGATTATGTTTAATCTGTCAGTCCATGCTAAATTCATTTTGTGCCAGGTCTCTAGATCTTTTTGTATCTCCTTCTCTATTAGGAGGTGGTTTGATTTAAAAAGATCAGCAAAGTTAGTCGGAATTTTGATATCTAGATATTGTAGGTTTGCACCAACCCATGCAAACAAATAAGAAGCTTTGATTTCAGATATCTGCCTTTGATCTAGACTGATAGGTAGGATTTGCGCTTTGGTAGTATTGAGTTTCAGTCCATATATTAGGCTGAAATCTGATAGAATTTTTGAAATAGCATGGAGTGATTTTAGTGGGTTAGTTAAAAAGAGCAGCATGTCATCTGCGAACAGTGAGACTTTAAATTCTGTCTTGTTCAATACTATTCCTGAAATGTTGCTGTAATTTCTCAGAAGGACAGCTAAGGGTTTGATACTCAGAGCAAATAGGAGGGGCGATAGAGGGCATCCTTGTCTAGTGCCCCTTTTCAAATTAAAAGAGTCTGATTTGTGTCTGTTAATTTTTAGATGTGCAGTACATATTTTATAAATTGCCTTGATAGCATTTAAAAATTTGTCTCCTAACTTCCACGGAATCAAAGGCTTTTTCCAGGTCTAGAGACAGAAAAGCAGTTGGTATTTTTTTGGAAGTACAGTGGTTTAGAATTGTAAGGGCTTTGTGAGTATTTTCCGTGATGTCACGGTTTGGCATGAACCCAAGTTGATCCTGATCAATATATGTTGTTATGAATGACTTAAGTCTTGAAGCTAGAATTGTAATGAAAATTTTGAAGTCTGTATTTAAAAGAGATATAGGGCAGCAGGATGCTGGTTGGACTGGGTCTTTACCTGGTTTAGGTATTACTATTATAGATGCCTCATTCCATGAGGGTGGGAGTGTGCCCGTATTTAGTATGTGGTTACATGTGTTAGCTAAAGGGGTGGCCAAAATTGAAGCAAATTGTTTGTAAAACTCTGGTGTGTAGCCATCTGGACCTGGAGCTTTGGCAGCTTTCAGTCCTTTGATAGCTTCCCTGACCTCCTGAGGTGTAATGGGAGCTTCCATTCGGTCATGATGAATTTCATTCAGTGTGTTAGAAAGAGGATTACATTGAAAAAATTTGGCAATAAGGTTAGAGTCCTCAGTGGTTGAGCTATATAATTTTTTGTAGACATTCATAATGTTGAGGTATAAAAACATTGGAAATTGATTTTGAATCATGGTGTAGATTGCCTTGGGTGTCTTTTATCGATGTGATTACCCATGATTGTTGTTGATGCTTCAGGCGTTTGCTTAAAAATTTTAGTGACTTCGGAGTAAGAGCCCAACCCCTTTGCTTTGAGTACAGAATGTTTTTTTGAATTTGATTCATTTCCAAAATTTCCAGTTTTTACACTCCTTTAAGAGTTTTGCGTAAGTATTATTATTTCCCGCTTTTTTATGTTTAGTTTCTAATAGTTTGATGTTGTGTTGCAGTTCTAAACTAGCTTTCTATTTTTGTTTTTTTTCAGATATGAGGACTTGGAAATTAAATGGCCTCTGATGACTGGTTTCATTGCGTCCCAGATTATATTTGGGGGGGTTTCTTCTACAGAATTTTCAGAGAAGAAGTTTTTAATGTGTTGTTCTGTTTCTGACACTACCATTTCATTCAATAATAAAGAACTGTTTAACGTCCATATTGGTTTTGGATTTTGTTCACAATTGATGTTCACATTGCATTCTACCCAACAGTGATCCGACCATAGTTGTGTTCCAAAGTCAGCCGAATAAGACTGGCTCACTATGGATGAATTGACTAAAATGTAGTCTATGCGGGTATATGTTCCATGGCATGTAGAGTAAAAAGTGTAATCCCTTTCCGTAGGGTGAAGGTGTCTCCAAATGTCTACTAGATTGTGGGAGGTTATAATATCTATTAATTTCGTATTTGTTGGTCCCCTTCTCTTTGCATTACTTTGTAGGGAGGATCTGTCTTTTGATTGGTCCATAACAAAATTAAGATTACCTCCAATGATCAAGTCACCGACTTTAAAGTTTTCTAACTTTTGTAATGTTTGCTCTGTGAACTCTAATTGCCCTGTGTTTGGGGCGTAAAGTGAGGCTAGTGTTACTGGCACATTGTTTAGATTACCTTGAATAAAAATATAGCTCCCATTTGGGTCTGCTAATGAGTTTAGATGTACAAAGTGTACATTTTTGGCTATTAATATAGCTGTACCCCGAGATTTTGTGGATCCTCTTGCCAGAAACTGGTACTGAATTTTTTTTGTTTTGAACAGAGGGGTTTTGTCATCTCTGATATGGGTCTCCTGTAGAAATAAAATGTCTGGATTCAGTTTTGACTCTGAATTCGCTTACGCTTAATGATGTTGTTCAAGCCTCTCACGTTGTACGAAATTCCTTTGATTGTGGAAGGCATGTTCGTTCCTTGCTCCTTTCTGGCTGTTTTGGGAGTAAGAATATAAAGATTGGTACTAGTTAAGTATTATTACAATATAAGTCACAATGTTAAATGCTAACCAATGCAAACAGGCTCTGGATTAAAAAGTTAACAGAATAAGATATAATTATGGTACACAATTCAGTATGTTAAGATACTTCGTTTAGCTTTGCGATAAGGACCCTAATTTATCACAAGACGGAGCGGTTAAATCACTCTAGTATGTTCAGACTGATTGACTCTTATAGTAGTACTTTCAAAGGTTGTAGAGCTTTGGATTTGTTTAAAGACAAAGAGAATATGACATGAATATTTAAAAATTAATTTCTTGCTTAGGAGTACTAGAGATTTAGTTTATATTTACCCTTCTTGGAAAGAATTGATTGAGTTTTATGTAACAATGATGAATTACAGTACTTTTGGTAAATAAAAGTAGTCAGTAGTTATTAATTGATTAAAGATTGATTACTCTGTAAGATGAAATATGTAAAAATAATTAAACCACTGATCACACTCACTGACAGAATTAATTTCATTATACACCTAAAAACAATTAATTTCAAAACCTTCAGATTATAAACCTTAAAATGTAATGTATTATAAAAATCGTACAATTTAATCACAATATAAAAATTAACTGGACTCTTAAACTTCTGCAAAGAGGTGTCTTTGCAGAAGGCTGGGATCTTTAGTATAACACCAAGTCCCAGCAGTTTAATTTCCTTAAGAAATTAAAGGGGTTGGCTGAGCCTGCGTTTTCCAACCCCCCCTCCCCCCTTTGATATTCTCAGTAAGCATACTTAATTTTACGTTTTGTTGAGTGAAGCTTGTAAATATTTCTGGTATATGTATTGATCTAGTCTATAAGATTTCGTTCCCCCTTATGAGTTAAACATTTTAACATTTCACTCGGTTGTAAACTTAAAACAAGAAACGACCGTTCCGGAAAAATGGTGCCTGAAGGATTTTAACGCTTTGCATTACAAAATGGCAGAGCCTATAGATAATTCAATATGATACTTAGCACGTTGTGCTGGAAAGTCTCATATTTCTTCTTCTTGATGTTCTGGCATTCCTGGAGGAGTTGGAGTGGTTGATCTTATTTTCCTTTTTAATGATTGTCTCAAGAGTTCCATCTGGGTGATCAAGTCGAGTGAACTGAAGATTTTAACCTTTCCTCTTTGTTGGAAATTCTGTACGTTTTGCCACGATGCACGATTTGCAAAATCAATGGTGAGACCCAAGTGTAGCGGATATCTTCCTCTGTCAGTCTCACTGTTAGCGGCTTGAGTTCCCGGCCTTTAAGGAGCGCTTCTTTAGGTAGGTCCGAATAAATTTCAATTTTCTCTAGGTTATGGGTGAGATGACCCTTCTGTCTGGCTTTGAATAATATTGCCTTGCAGTAACGAAGGTCTAGGAAGGTCACAATGATATCTCGGGATGGCCTCATTTTTAGCAGTGATATTGGGCCTGTTCTATATGCTTTTGTAATTATTGGGGATATATTTCCCATCGGAGGTACCTCTTTTAACAGCCATCCGGATAGCACTTCTGCTAAGTCTTCATTTTTCCCGATTTTCTCATTCAAGCCCCTCATCTTCAGGTTGTTCTCGGTTTGCTGAGGTGCCTAGAGTTTACAGAATCAGCCTCCATAAAGTTTGATGCCTTTTTTTAAAGTTTGATCGCTGTTAATGCTAAGGGGATCAGAGGGGTTGTTGGAGCTGCGGGATTAGGCGGCAATGTTGGATCCCTGCCACCGGAAGCCCCCATGTGCACTCATTCTAAGTCTGCACAGCAGGGAGCTCTCAGACAGCGTTCTGTGCTGCGCACCCCACCTCTGGAATTCTGGGGCAACCTCCTGGAACCATTTGTAGGGCAGGAGGGCTCGTGACTGGTTCCCAAGGAGGGGTGTGGCCGGAGCAGGGGAGTGTGCTGACTGGGTGTGCACTTAGTATCCTGAGCTGACTAGGGTTCTGTGGGCGTGGCCACAGCTGTGTGAGGGGGAGTGAATTTGAAGTTACCATGGCTGTCAATTGGCTATGATGCCATTTTTGCCAGCACAACTTTGCACCTGCTCGGGGGGGGGCATTGACACACTGAAAACACTTTGGAAAGCCACCTAACTGCTGCCACACACCCACATCTACACCGGCGGCAGGGTTTGTGCTGTTGCTGCACCAGCGTGTGAACTCAGCAGTGCGGCATTACTAGCGCCCTGCACCAGCATAAACTGTCCTTATGCCAGCATAACTCCAAATTATGCTGGAGTAGGGAGTCAGTTGGGCCCCTATTCCAATTCGGTCCCTCCCTTAGGATTGCTCTGTAAAAGGATGCCCTTTCCATATCATTTCCAACTATGAGCAAAAGTGTCCCTCTGAAGGCAATGGCTGAGTTCCTATGGAGTCCAGGAGCTACCTAGACTGTTTACCGGTACATTCTTAAGCCCAGTGAAGAAAGGCTGTTTACCGGTACATTCTTAAGCCCAGTGAAGAAAGGCTGTTTACCGGTACATTCTTAAGCCCAGTGAAGAAAGGCTGTTTACCGGTACATTCTTAAGCCCAGTGAAGAAAGGCTGTTTACCGGTACATTCTTAAGCCCAGCGAAGAAAGGGACCCTGGTGTGGAACTGCATATACGAGGCTGTCTGCCCAAGACACCCTAACATGAATGCACATCTGCACGTTCCCATTACCAGAAGAGGGCAGTCAAGTGCATTTGGGACAGAGTGTCACACAATAAATCAGGCAGGCACAGGTTGGCAGACAGAAGACATGGTGGTCAAGAAGGCTAATCTACAAGCCTCCTTGTGCAGTAAGTGATCAGGAATGATGGAATATTGGCCCTCTAGTGTCACCTGGTTTCTCAGGCCAGGAGGATTCTGGGCTGTTGTGCAAATGTCTCACCATGAACTCCCTGCAGCAATCCTCATGGGGCAGGAAGTCTCTCTGCCAGACTGCTCTCAGGCCTTTTGTGTTTTTATTTTATTTAGAAGATCTATATCCTGCCTTCGATCCCTTTACGAAACTGGTTCCGAAAACTGATGCTGGTTCCTAAATATTTCACTTTAGTATCTGGGCATCAGATATTTAAAATTCTTTTTCTTTCCACCCCTGTGCTAAAGTTATGGTGGACTGTAAGTCTAAATTAATATATGAAGACAGTTATTTATCATTAGACCCCTGATCCATCTAGCTCAGTACTTTCTATTCAAATCGGAAGTGACTTTCAGGAACCTCGTGGGATGGCTTTTCTTTCTCAAAAGCTGGTGCTCTTTAACTAACTGGATATATTAAGAGAACTGAACTTGGTACTTTTTTACGGGTGGGCTGAGCAATGGCCCCTTCTGAAGGCCGCGTGAATGTTCCAGCCCAACCCTGTATGGGCGGCGAGCGTATTTTAGCTCGCCTGTGGAGACAAATGGACACAATGCGGTTCCAGCTGGCTCTACGGGATCCAATGCCCCCTGGCAGCTCGTTAGATGAGCTTGTCGAGAACTAGCATAGCCGACTCTTGGAAGCCGCTGATGAGATTGCTCCCCGACGCCCTCTGCACCCCCGCTCTAAGCTCGCTCCATGGCACACACAGGGACTGTTCCCTGGGGCACTAAAGGAGGCAGTGGTCCACCCTCTCTTGAAAAAACCATCCTTGGACCCGGCTGAATTGGCTAACTATTGGCCGGTTTCCAATTTGCCCTACTTCGGCAAATTAATTGAGAGGGTGGTGGCAATTCAGTTGCAGGGTTTTTTGGATGACACCTCCATGTTAGACCCCTTCCAATCCGACTTCCAATCAGGCCACAGAGACGGTACTGGTCGCCCTCACAGACGACCTCCGGAGGCATCTGGATGGGGGCGGTTCGGCGGTGTTGCTGTTGTTAGACCTGTTGGCAGCATTCAACCCAGTCGACTACCAACTATTGACCCACTGCCTCGCCGACACCGGGATTCAGGGGTCTGCCTTGCAATGGCTCTCCTTGTTCCTCCAAGGTCGGGGACAAAGGGTGGCCATTGGGGAACAGCTATCCTGACGGCATCCACTAGTTTGCGGAGTGCCCCAAGGAGCAGTGCTTTCCCTGATCTTATTTAACATCTATATGCACCCCCTTGCCCAGATTGCCCGGAACTATGGGCTGGGTTGTCACCAATATGTGGAGGACACCCAGCTCTATCTGCTGTTGGACGGCCAGTCAGACTCTAGTCCGAAGATTTGGATATTAACTGGGCACTGAGGAACTGACCTTTCCTCAGTCTGATTATATGTGCTTTTTAGAAATGTATTATTTTATTATCCCCAGTGATTTCTGCAGAGGAAGAAAACTAGAAAGCTGCAGATAGTTGTCCTCAGCATAGTACAAGGCCATAGAGTCCCCCCCTTCAAAGCTGCCATTTTCTCCAGGGGAGCTGATCTCTGTCTCCTGGGGATCAGTTGTAAAAGCGGAAGATCCCCAGGCCCCACCTGGAGGCTATGCAAAATTATATAGCACTGTGTATAATAGATGTATGTTTAAGGTAGATCAATTTTGTGCTTTTTATTTTGTTTTTAAATGTTTTTCAATATCATTATATAAATGTTGGTGTCAGATATGATCAAAAACAGCCAGTTTAGTGTAGTGGTTAAGTGTGTGGACTCTAATCTGGGAGAACCGGGTTTGATTCCCCACTCCTCCACTTGCACCTGCTGATGTGACCTTGGGTCAGTCACAAGCTCTGGCACAGCTGTCCTTGAAAAAGAGCAGTTTGTGTCAGAGTTCTCTCAGCCCCACCCACCTCACAGGGTGTCTGTTGTGGGGAGGGGAAGGGAGAGGAGTTTGTAAGCCGCTCTGAGACTCCAAGTGAAGGGTGGGGTATAAATCCAATCTCTTCTTCTTCTTCTTCTTCACCCAAACAACACATCAAAGTGCAGGTTTACATCCTGTGCAAATAATCAGAGAGCACCTTGTCAGTTTCACAATCAAAGAAACTGACAAGGTGCTGTCTGAATGTTTGAACAGAATGTCAACCTGCACTTTGATGTATTGTTTGGGTGAGACCTGTTTTGGATCATGTCTGATACCAATGTTTATATATATAACGGTTGAGAAAAATAAAAAAGCACAAAATCGATCTACCTTAAGCATACATCTATTATACACTGTGCTAAATACTTTTGCATATTTTCGTAACACTGGGACCCTCCGTTTTTGTATTTCAGGCTGGCAACCAGTGTTCCCTCTGAGTTAGTGTGAGCAAGCTCACAGATTTGTTAGCCTCCAGCTCCCACATTTTCGTCTTAGCTCAGGAAGGATGGCTCCAGAGCAAACCAATTTATGCAGTAGCCAAATCGCTGGCTCACAACTTTAATGCCAGGAGAATTTTTTGCTCACAAGACTCCACATTTTAGAGGGAGCATTGGTAGCAACCAGTGTTCCCTCTAAGCTGAGTCACTGTGAGTGAGCTCAGTTTTTTAGCCTCCGGTGCACACATTTTTGTCTCCGCTCAGGAAGGATGGGGCTCCAGAGCAAACCAATTTATGCAGCAGCCAAACCGCCGGCTCACAACTTTAATGCCAGGAGCTCACAATGTAGGATTTTTTGCTCACAAGACTCCGCAGCTGAGAGGGAGCGGTGCTGGCAGCCTTAGTAATAAAAGTATTTGAATCGGCACAGAAAGCCCGCCTCTCCCTCTTTCTCCCTCACCACGATGTCTCTCGGCGCGCGCACGTTCAAGTTCGCCATACCCAGGCGGGAGCGCGCAGGCGTGAACCGAAAAGGGGGGGGGGCGGAGGACGGCCGGAGACCAGAAAGGCGCTCGCGCCCCAGCGCCGCGCCCGAGGACGCTCCGGAGCGAGCACGCGCACGTGCGCCGAAGAGACGGGGGGGGAGGGGACGGCAGTGCCGGTCGGGGCTTCCCGCCGCGTGCGCGAGG
>NW_015176110.1:33089-58369 GCF_001447785.1 Gekko japonicus | reverse complement strand
TCTGTCAGAGGGGGGGGGGCATGGATGTTTGGACAATGAGGGCCGGGAAAGATGAATTAAAACCCAGGCCCCTTCGGACCTAGTCTGACATTTTAGCCGCTGTGTCCTCCCCCCCCCACACACACACACACTCTCTCCCCTTGTTTATATGAGAGGACAGTCATTGTGCATTTCCATATATTAAATTAGCCTATGCAAATCACGTGCAAATCCCAGATGAGTTCATCTACAGCAGCAGAATAAAAGAGCAGTCCAGAGGCATTCCAGAAGCTTAAGTCTTTGAGATACCAATGAAGTAAGGTTGCTGTCGCTTGCTGTTACCTGCAGTGGGCCTAGGGCTGCCAGCCTCCAGGTGGGGCCTGGAGATCTTTTAGGACTGATCCCCAGCTGACAGAGATCAGCTCCCCTGGAGAAAATGGCTGCTTCGGAGGGTGGACTCTGTGGCATCGTACCATGCCGAGGCCCCTCCCCTCCCCAAACCCTGCACTCTCCCTGGATCCACCCACAAAATCCCCAGGTGTTTTCCAACCCAGACCTGGCAACCGTAAGTAGGCCACTGGTGGGGGAAAGTTTCAAAAAACGACAGTGCAGTGAGGTGTTCCCTCTAAGCTTAGTGTAAGCTAGCTCACAGTTTCTTATCCTCTGGCTCACATATTTTTGTCTTAGCTGGAGAGCCAGTTTGGTGTAGTGGTTAAGTGTGTGGACTCTAATCTCGGAGAACCAGGTTGGATTCCCCACTCCTCCACTTGCACCTGGCTGGATGATCTTGGGCAAGCCGTAGTTCTGATAAGAGCTGTCCTTGAAAAAGAGCAGTTTCTGTCAAGAGTTCTCTCAGTCTCACCCACCTCACAGGGTGTCTGTTGTGGGGAAGGGAAAGGAGTTTGTAAGCCGCTCTGAGACTCCCTTGGGTAATGAAGGCAGGGTATAAATCCAATCTTCTTCTCCTCCTCCTCCTTCTCAGGAAGGATGGCTCCAGAGCAAACTAATTGGTGTGACAGCAGAATGGCTCACTCACAACTTTAATGCCAGTAGCTCACAAAGCAGAATTTTTGCTCACAAGACTCCACAGCTTAGAGAACACTGGTGCAGTGGCAGCGTGACATCATTTCTGGCACATATGTGGAAGTGACATCACGTCACCGGTGTGACACGATTCACCAGCTAGGCTTCCCCAAAATTCCTGCCATTTTTGGTCAGTGCCTGTTAGCGGGTGCAAACAGGCCAGCCAAAAGTGGGGGGGGGGGGCGGTGACCATCATCCCCTACACAATGACTTCACTTTTGCTGTGAGCCGGAAACACCATGCCAGGGCAACACTCTAGCTCTCTCCCAAAAAACTCCAGAGTCCCCACACAAGGAAGCTCCTTCCAGCGTGAATCTAACATGATAGGTGGAAATCCCTTCTACAGTTAACACACCAGAGCCTCCAAGAGTTTCAGAAGCCACACAGTGGCCCTGGCAAAGCATTCGTTAGTTGAAGTTAAGAAATCAGAGGATATTGTTACACCTCAAAACACTGAAGATACATAAATAGGTGTTGTAGATTTTCCGGGCCGTACGGCCATGGTCTTGGCATTGCAGTACCTGATGTTTTGCCAGCAGCTGACGTTTTCGCCAGCAGCTCCTACAAGTTAATGACTCAGCCCTGTTCCACCTTCCTGAGTAGATATAAATTACCTGCCTACCATTTTTCTTCTCACTTTGACAGAGAGAGTACTCCATCTTTCTGTGTTATACCTCTGAGGATGCCATTCACAGCTGCTGGTGAAACATCAGGTACTGCAATGCCAACACCACGGCCATACAGCCCGGGAAATCTACAACAACTAATGAACTCTGTCTGTGAAAGCCTTCGACAAAATATATAAATAGTTTCTGCTCTACTACTGGCTATGAGTGTGAACTGCCAGTCAGGATGTCCCTGGCTCACATCTTGCCAGGGACTGTGAATTCACTGGGTAACTGAGAAGCAAGCCACTCTTCTCTCAACCCCCCTCCCCCAATCTGCAGTCTGTGGATGACAGCAAAATTAACCTGCCGTACAAGATTATTGGAAGATTACTTGTAATTATGAATGAGTTCTCAAAAGTGTTGTGGAAATACAGCTTAATAATATTTCAGCTCTTTGGGACAGGATGAGCTAAGTATAGAAATAATTAAATATAGACCGCCACAAATAAGTAATTGCCAAGAACAACTGTCATGCTACATTGGAGGGTCAGGCAGGCAGGTTCTAAGCACCAGTGAGTCTTCAATAAGATCTCTCTACCTCCCACTTGTTTTATATTCCAATATTGCTCTATGGGAACAGCAATCTGACAAGGGATGAGAGATTAATAATCATAAACAGCATTTATGCTATGTTTTCCATGTTCAACAGTGTAACTCTACTTAGGACTACACTGCTAGTGAGTTTGTGGCAGCACTGAGTCTTGAACTAGGGCTCTTCCCAATTATCTCTTAGGTACTAAACTTAGATGGGTCCCTTGACGCACTAAACTTATTCACTGTCAAAACAAAACTGCCCCTGCTCCAAGAAAGCCTTTCTCTTCAGTCAGATCACTATGAGTCTCCAAATCACCGACAACGTCACCAAACTGAGGACAAAGTTGGCTCATACAAGTTCTGCCTCACTTGTTGAACAAAAATCAAAAAAGTAACCTTTATCTGTATTGAAAAGGAAACCAAGGAAGACATAGGTGCCAGAACTCTTCAGATTTAGTAACATCTTTCCTGCCTTACCAATCATTTGTGGGAACTTTTTTTGAAGAAATAATCCTGAATATGCCAGTGCTTTGAATATTAAAAATATCGCATTTGGTTTCCTTCCAAAAAGAACTACCATGATGGTATTTTCTTACAGTAACCAGCAGTTTATTTATTTAGAAAATGTACATTGCTCGTCTTCAGAGACTAGCTCAAGGTGGCTCACAAGTAAATAATAATAATAATAATAATAATAATAATAAATTATCAATAACAGAAACAAGCCTGGGGCATTAAAACATCATAAAATAAATCTGTATTGGTATCTGTGACAATTTAAAGTTTGAGTCCAGTGGCACGTTTAAGACCAACAAACTTATTCACAGTATAAGCTTTCGTGTGCAAGCACACTTCCTCAGATACTGAGGAACTGTGCTTATGCACAGAAGTTTATACTGTAAATAAATCTTTGTTGGTCTTCAAGGTGCCACTGGACGCAAACTTTGTTCTGCTGCTTCAGACCAACATGGCTACCCCACCTGACTCTGAGACAATTTGAGGCTTCTTTTTCTAGTAAACTGATAGATAACTTTTTTGCAGGGCTGGGTGACTCTGAAAAGTTTCATTCAAACCCTTGGAGCACTGCTCAGGATCGTGAGGGAAGAACATGGAGCGCTTGGCATCTTTCAGCAGTAAGTATTTTAACTGAAAGGTTGCAGATAGCTCTTAGATGCTCCCGATTCAAGAACTATGCTTTCTTAATAACCATTTAACCTTGGGTGAAAGATTCAGAGGAGGAAAACAGACCTGGTTAGGTCAGACTTGGGTGTGGAAGATGCACAACCCAGTATGGTTCCCAACCGCATTCTGGTCAGCTTATGAAACAGAATCAGGGATGGGAGTTTACAGCCCAGTTCCTAACGGTCGGGGCTGCTAGGAGCAAGAAGTAGGGCTAGCCTTCACCCCAGTGGTGTTCCTGAGTACACCTTTTGTTCTCTTATAGCAGTGAACACAGCACTGCCCCAATCCAGAAAAGGAGATCCACACTCAGAAGAATCTGCTCACAGATTCTCAGAGGAGTTACATACCATCTCAGTTGGAGCTCTCCCACATTTCTATTTATCACATCCTGGATACAGGTTTTCCTAAATGCAATCCCATTCCAGTTCTAGGAAAACCATTAAACTTTTTCCTCTATTATACTTTGCAGTAACTGTAAACCAGAATCTAGGATATAACACAGATAGCTAGCATTTTCAGTTCCAGCTTTGATAACAAAGGAGGGTATCTGGGCTTGCAAAAGGCTACCCAGGTTATATTTTTTGTGGTCTTATTGGCTTCACAGATGATCCTTTTGACAAGCCGCCATGCCGAGGGTGCTCCTCCTACCTTGCGGAACCTTACATCAAGTGTGCTGAATGTGGGCCACCTCCCTTCCTGCTATGCTTGCAGGTAAACTACCTTTATGAGTGGAGAGAGGAATTCATAATGATGATCTTATCAGGCATGTAGCATTTTCCAAGGAAACAGAGACAGAGGCTGCGAGACAGAGACCGCGGTCACACACACTAAATAATCCATTTCCAATCCACTTTCAGTGCACTTTCCAACTGGATTTTACTGTGTGAAGTGGCAAAATCCAGTTGGAAAGTGCACTGAAAGTGGATTATTTAGTGTGTGTGATGACAACCCCAATGGCTGGATAATCAAGAAGCATCTGAGGCCTGTTAGGGCACCACAACTGATGCTGCAGTTTGTTGCTGGGTAGGGATAGTCATCACAGACTGGCTCAGGCTGTGGTTGACAGAGTCGTCAACAAGCTGTAATAGACAAATACATTGTCCTTTCTTGCACTCTGCAGTAAGAAAGGTGATTTATAGCAGTCCCATGTAAGAGTTTTATTGTGCAACTCCACAAAAGGTGTTGGTTCAAAAATGTCAAGCAGTAACAGTAGTGAAAGTATTTATTCAGTGATAAAAGGCACTGTGGACTGCTGTAAGACTAGGCTCGCCAATTAGCTGCTGAGCTCCCATCGGCTACTGCCGCTGCAGCAACTCGCAGGAGAAAATAAATTTGAAAATCCTATTAATCACAATGCCACTCTACAAATTGCTGGAAACTCTATGGTAAAACCATCATTTCTGGCAATTCCTAGAGCAGTGTGATGTCATTTGGGTTTTTCCCCTGGGACTGATGTAATGCTGTTGTTCCAACGGCATTCCCTATGTCCCCTCCCAACTCCTGCCAGTTGCCAGCCACTGGCTGCCAGCCCTAGGTTAGACTGTTCAACTCTCTGCTGTTGACTGATATTTGGGGGTCTACAACAACCATGACTCCTACCTACACACTGTATTATATTTTTATCCCTTCCTGCCTCTAGAGAGTTTAGGGTGGCGTATAAGGTTCTCTCTCTCCATTTTTGCCTCACAAGAACCTTGCATTATAGGTTAGAATAAACATGAGGGCTTAGTCATTCGAGTTCCCTGGCAAGGTGGAGATCTGAACCCAGGTCACCCAAATGCCTATCAAACGTTTTAACCACTGCTGTCTGTCTGTACTATCTTAGCTCCTTTATACCTGCTGAATGGACATAGTAGCTCTGTGACGATGCTGCTGCTAAGTTTATTGGATCTAGTGGTTTTAAAATCGGATTGTTTTATTTTTCTGGAAGCAGCCCTGAGCTTGGAAAAGGCAGAGGATAAATGTTTTAAATGAAAGAAAAACAGAAAGGAAGACGTATAGCAGACTGCTCATTTTATTTATTGTTATATTTTGCTTTGCAGTGTTTCACAAGAGGATTCGAATATAAGAAACATCGCAGTGACCACACCTATGAAATTATGGTGAATATGCTGTTCTGATGAACCCTTCTTAGTTTCTTGTGGCTATGACTCTAAGAGATTCATTCCATAAGAAATTTCACTGTTTATTACTTTGCAAAATAATAATACTTTTGGTTACTTACAAGTTTAACCAGAAAAATACTTTTGTTAATCCACTGTCACGCACAATAATTATATCTTCTACCCCATTGAAACTCTTGAAGCAGGTTTATATTAAACAGTTTATTCTGTCTCCCCCCCCCCTTAATCATTCATGTCTTGTTGCTTCTGGTACTACAGCCCACAGATATGGTCAGGGGTCATTTCGTAGAAAAAGAGTTAGGGGAACTCATTGCATAACTCACTAGCATATGCCACACCCCCTGACATCACTGGAAGTGTGTCATAAGGCCACACACCCCGCCCCCAACGGTCGCCGGCCGTGCAGCTCCACTGCTGAGCCCCATGAGGGGCCCGGCGGTGGACCTGCAAGGCCGGCGGGAGTGCAAGGAAGCCCCGCAAAGGCCCTCCCTGGCCCCAGGCAGGCAGGGGTGGGGAGAGGCAGGGAGGGAGCAACTTACCCTCCCTCTTCTCCTGCCTCTTCCTGGCTGAATGAGGGCCGGAAGCAGGGCGGCCGGAAGCAGGGGGCGGGGCTTCGTCATGTGTCCCCTCCCTCCGTACCTCACACGGGGGAACTGCGATCCCCCGCGATCCCCCCTGAAATGACCCCTGGATATGGTAATGATGAGGTCTTTGTTATGTTCCATAATGACACTTATAAGCTAATAGTAATTATGGCTTGTGAGATATTTACATTATTATGACATTATTAAATTCCTATGAGGTACCACTAAAGCTTTTAACCTGTCAGTGTGAGACTGTGACATCTTGTTCCCGGCTACTGGAAGAGCAGATTTGCTTTTGTGCATGTAGAGCAGAGGGTTATAAGGAATGGGCATCTTGAATATAAAATCTGGCTTGTTTCTCGAGACAGTCATTGAAATCTGCAAAGAGGGGAGCACCATCTGAGACTTTGGTGGTAGGGAGAGGCATCTCAGAGAGGCCCACTCTTGAATATGGCCAAGGTTAAATTGCTTTAAAAATAGCAATGTTATTTGTTGTGGCTATTATGATGATCATTTTAGCTTATAAGTATAGCAGTATTATCAACACAGCCATGGCCTTGTTTTTTAAGTGAAGGATTTGCATGTGAGGCATGGGTACCTGCTGCATAGGCTTCTTTCGCTGCTTATAAAAATACAGTCACCTGTGTGTAGAATCCTAGAGAATAAATCCAGGAGCGTGGAAATAACTGCTTTCCCAAAATTACACATCTGCACTCAAAGTGGGCTGGATTTCAGGGAAGCAATCATGACTGATCCAAGCCATACAGACAAACAGTGAGCAAATCTGCAGAAAAGTTCCTTATCCTGTTTTCCCCCAAAATAATAAAAAACATTTTAATATACACAATTAAAAGTATTCAGGCTGAGCTATCATTGAAGTTCCAATCCATAGAAAGTTGGGGATTTAGCGTGTCACTTTTATGCTGTAAATGTTTTTTGTTTTTATTTACTGTTGCTTATCCTGATCAATAGGGATGAGACAGATAAAGGTTTCGAAACAGCTTAAATGGCACTGAAGTCAGTGGGATTTAAGAAGCCTAACTGCGCAGCAAAACATTTAAATCCTTTCCCCCTCTTCTCCAGACTTCCAATTTCCCAGTCCTTGATCCTACCTGGACAGCTCAGGAAGAAATGGCCCTGCTAGAAGCTGTGATGGATTGTGGCTTTGGAAACTGGTGAGAATTTAATGCCTAGTTCAGTGTTAAAATCCATGTGGGAGAGCTGTCCAATTTCAGTGGGTATGCAGCTAGAACAATCGGCGTTTTCATCAAATCATTGTTTAACTAGTTCCATCTCTCCCCTTCCCTTCTAGGCAGGATGTAGCCAATCAGATGAGCACAAAGACTAAAGAGGAGTGTGAGAAACATTACATGAAACACTTCATCAACAACCCCCTCTTTGCTTCCACATTGTTAAGTCTGAAGCAGGCAGAAGAGAACCAACTCACTGACACAGCCATTCCGTTTTACTGTAAGTGTCTACTGCAGAGCTGGGTGTGGGGTTTCCCATTCTTTTGTTCTGTGTCCCCCAGATGTCCTTCAGAGAATGTCTGTAGATGATGCAGACAAATTTTCCTTTAAACAGAAGAGAAATTCATTGTGGCTTTTTTAAAATAAAAAATCAGATTTTCCATAAACTGTTCAAACCATTGCTATAGTAAATTCATGAAAAGGGGAATAAATTAATCCACAGGATAAATTATCCTGGTTTAATCTGATAATGTGGGTGGAGAATGCAGTATGTAGTCAAGCAGTTTGGTGACTTTTAGCAAATATATTTGCTGCATAATAAGCAGAAATGACTATGACTTGTAAGCTTTCCGCTTTGAGAACAATCATAGTTGGGGGGACAGGACAAATGCGCTGTGTTTTCAAGACAGTACAAATGTTTGTTTGTTGCATTTGTAGATTTTGGCATGTGGTCTACAAGATATAAACAAATGTAGTTAGATAAACTGGTGTCTGTCAACTTGAAAACACATAAACATTTTTGTACATTTGTTCCATTTTAAGAAGCATACCTTTTCCTGCAGAGATTATTTCCACATGGAAAGTATCACATGAAACATAGCTTTTAAATACCAAATATGCTGATTGCCATTTTAGCATTCGTTTCTTAATACCTATTCTACACACGGCCACTGGGTTGGTTTGCTGTTGCCTTTACAACTTAGCTTTCATGATAAATTTTTGCTCCTGAAGTCAAAACAAGCAGCAGAAAATGACATGAATTCAGAACATGCAATTTAGTCTCCTCTATTTTTCTTGTACAGATTTAGACATTTTGATTTCTAATTTATGTGGAGGTTGACTACTTCAGATCTTGGTAAAGGAGTGTGTCAGTGCTGCATTTTCAGTGACATATTTTCATTTTTGGATTTAGGCACTTTTAGTTAGGATTATTTTATGTGCCCTGACCTGGACAGCCCAGGCTAGCCTGGTCTTGTCAGATCTCAGAAGCTAAGCAGAACCAGCTCAGGCTAGTGTTTGTATGGGAGACCTCCAGGAAATACCAGGGTTGTGATGTGGAGGCAGGCAACGGCACACCACCTCTGAACCTCTCTTGCCTTGAAAACCCTACGGGGTTATGACTTGAAAGACCTACATAAGCTTTCTAGCCTATGAATGGGGAACAACTTCGGGCTATAACACTGCAATCACTCAATATACTGCAGCATCATAATAGATCATTTTTACTATGACAGTTTTATTCATAAAAGATATCATCATTGGCTAGTTACCAAAATGGCAAGTTGTGTTAGTATGCAGTCCTTAAGAGAATTTTACTGCAGTTCAGAACTAAGATTCCAATGTGATGCACACTTACACAGGAGTAAGGCCCATTGAACCGAGTGGGACAATTCTGAATAAACTAGGGTTGCCAAGTGTATCTTCGCCGGGAGTGGGGGGCTCCTGGCCAGTGTCTTGTGCGTGTGCACGCTTGCAAGGCGCGCGCACGCTGCACGCACATCACCCGGAAGTGACGGGAGGACGCCAGACACGCTGGGGGCGGGGCCACGGCCATACAAGGGAAAACCATAGAGTTTTCCCTTGTATGGCCGTGGTCCCGCCCCCAGCGTGCCCACGTCACTTCCAGCGTGCCCACGGGAGTGGAGTTCCTCCCAGGGCCCGATTCCACGGCGGCGGAAATCGGGCCTCCAAAGCGGGGGGTTACCCGCCCCCCGCCCCCACTTGGCAGCCCTAGAATAAGCATACGTAGAATTGGGCTGCATGGTGACATTCTTACCACTGAACTGTGGGATTTACTTCTGAGTTATGGTTAGGGTTGGGTTGCAAATGACTCTAGATACAAGCCTATGAGGAATATTATTACATAGGGGTGCCAACTCTGGGTTGGGAAATACTTTGAGATTTTAGGAGTTGAGCCTGTGGTGGGTGGGTTTGGGGAGGGCAGAGTATAATGCCACAGAGTCCACCCTCCAAATTAGCCATTTTCTCCAGGGGAACTAATCTTGGTCATCTGGAGATCATTTGTAATAGTGGGAGATTTCCAGGTGCCACCTGGAGGTTGGCAACCCTAAATATCAAACCACTACAACATTTATTTAATTCTGCGAGGAATCACAAAATATTTTTGTATTTCCTGTTTCCAGAATATCCAACACTCAGCTGCCTTTTCCCTTTGTGTTGCTTTGTTTAGGGTGCCTTTAAAATGGCAGATGTTAAAAACTACCTAAGATGTGGGGGTGGATTGTTCTTGTTTTCTTCTTTTCTAGCATCTGAAGATCCTCCACGCCCTACCTTCGATTCTCTGCTCTCCAGAGATATGGCTGGATACATGCCAGCAAGAGCAGATTTCATTGAGGTAGGAATATCTCAGGGATGGTCTTTGCTTTTCCTCCTGGAAATAAATACGAAAGGCTTGTGGTTTCTGTGTACAATATGGTCACGAACCTGAATGCAGCTGGAAGGGATTATTTGTGTCATTATTCCAGTGCTCGTAGATATCTTTTTTTTAAGATTTAGGATTTGCAGTGTAAATGGTTGGACATGCGTAAACCCTTTGGCACAAACTGGGAGAGCAGAAGGAAGGGCTTAAGACACAGTAGGTCCAGCAGGAAAAGTAATTGGAGAAAAACGTGTAAACCCTGAGGCAATAACAGGTTCTTGCTAAATTTACCTCAGAGTCTGAATCTGGGGTTGTCACAGGCAACATTTTGGAGTAGCCATTCCCCCCTGTGGTACTCACTCTCCAGATACATCTAATTGCTCATTTACCTCAACTGAAGTCCTCTTTTTTCCAAAGAATGAAAAAGTCTTTGTCTTTTTTACCAAAAGAAAAAGTGAGAGAGTTAACCCTGGATGAACCTCAAGGTAAACCAAAAAGGTTGACAATAAGGATGCCAAATGCATTTCAGCAGAAAGCCTTCATCAGTGGCTTAGAAACATAATTAGCACAACCATATCTTAACTTACCATAAAGAACATAATAAAAGATAAGGCTGCCAGGTCCCTGCCAGCCACTGTCAGGGGATGGGAGCGTGAGGTTGCCAGATCCAGGTTGGGAAACACCTAGAGATTTGGGGGTGGAGCCTGGTGAGGACAGGGACGTCAGTGGGTTATAATGCCATAGAATCCACCTTCCAAAGCATCTGTTTTCTCCAGGGGAAGTATGGAGGTGAGCTCTAATTCTGAGGGATCCCCACGTCCCACCTGGAGGCTGGCATCCCTAATTAAGAACCAGCAAGATAACCAAATTAAACATTTGGAATATATTCTTTTGAACACAAATAAACACACACATAAAGCTGCCTTATATTGAATCAGACCATTCGTCCATCAAGGTCAGTATTGTCTACTCAGACTGGCAGCTGCTCTCCAGGTTCTCAGGCAGAGGTCCTTCCCATCACTGCTTGCCTGGTCCTTTTAGCTGGAGATTCCGGGGATTGAGCCTGGGACCTTCTGTATGCAAAACAGAGGCTCTTCCACTGAGCCACAGTCCCTTGGCTGTGTGTTATTGTTTGTGCACATTTGTTCCCTGTTTTTGATTTGTTTACATATTAAATTAGTGGTGTTCTGTTTTGTGCATATAATTGAATTTTTTCATGTATATACTTCAGCGTACTACTCAACCCCACACCCCCTATTTGTTTTGCGTTCTCAACCTTTTTGGTTTACCCTGTCTTTTTTGGTTGTATATTTTTTGTGGTGCTGTCTCAGAAGCCCTAAGAGCGCAACAGTGTTGGTGGTGGCAATTCTAGCATCAGGTCCAGTTTTGTGGCACTATTACTATGGTTAGGAATCATGTGACATAGAGTTTCTGATCTGATAGGCTTATTGGAATTTCTAATGGCCTTTTCCATCCTGGGACAGTTCTCCAGCACGAGTAAGGAGAAGGAAGCTGGTTTACGATACGCTTAACTAAGCGGTCCTTGTAACATTTGCAGTTACTCTTGATGCTTTAGGCCAGTTACTAGCAGAAGATTTTGGGAGAGAGGGATTTTTGCAAAAAGCTGCTCCCCCCCCCCCCGGTCTGTCTTTATATTGTGTGAGGGTTCTTCGAATGAACAAGGGACCAGTTTTTTAAAAATTGTTTCTTCCTCCCAGGAGTTTGACAACTATGCTGAATGGGACTTAAGGGATATAGATTTTGTGGAGGATGACTCAGACCTTTTACATGGTGAGTTCTGTGCCAAGCAAGAGAAAGGTTAGAAAAATATTTTTCATGGCTGAAAATATGTACTTAAAAAGTGTTTGTGTTAATGTTACTTTGCTCAACCACCCCCCCACACACACACACACAAACACAATTTGGGGTTATTTTAGGATTCTCGGGTTTGTGAAACCACTTTGATAGTCACCTTGTTCTATACGTTAGCCAGTCTCTAATAATATATATTTGGTCTGGGGTGGGTCACTCTAATGCCTCCAGCATTATGCATGATAATAGCGTGGCCAGATGGGAGAAGCCACATGATTATAACCATTTACACACACAGCCCTACAGCACAGGATTGCACAGTCATGAAGCAGGCCCCACACTGCCTGCATGGCACACGTGCAGGGGCTGTGTTCTGCTTCTGTTGCAGCAGCTTGGAACTGTTTTCTTTCTAGTGTCTTCAAACAAGATTCAGCTTACTGCTTTACTGCTGAGGAGCATCTCCTTTCTCATGCTGTGATAAAAGCAGGCAGTGTTGGTGGAGCATGAGGATTGGGGAGATAAGCTTGGAGCTATTACCTTGTATGACAGAGTTATTCTTTTGTGCTCTCTCTCTCTCTGAATTTCCACAGCTTTGAAGATTGCAGTTGTAGATATCTATCACTCTAGGTTAAAGGAAAGGCAACGAAGGAAAAAGTGAGTCCATGATTACCTTTTCAGTCCTTCAAAACTGGGCATGCTTTGTCATAAAAGTGTACCTAAGTTTTTGTGTAATAGTGAGGCCTAAGGGCCGAAGCAGAAATCACAGGTAGCTGGATTTGTTCAGCTGTCTGTCTCCTTTGTATTAAATAGTGGTTGGATCTGATTTTAAACCAGAAAGGGTACACGGGACACCTACCCAGCGTTACCCTCCACAAGGCCCATTCCTGAACTCATTTGGTCCTCAGCCTGGTGTTGTGAGATATTTGGAGGTGTGGGTGTGTGTCTGCACATTGTCTGTGAAAGCGTGCTTACCCATGTCACCCACACTCCCTCCTCAGTTCGTGTGTGTCTCCTGAGTGTCGCCCCGTACCAAAGGCAGATGTTCAAGCTTGGAATTCACTAGTCTCTTCTTAAAATAAAACTTATCTTTATTATAGAAAAACATTCAGAGTCCTAATTCCTAAACATTTGATAGATTACACACAGAAAAATAAACATGCAGCAAAGTTTTCCCCACCCCATGCCTGCGCGGACGAGAGGCCCTCTCTGACTGAGTCCTTTCGGATTCAGCTGAAGTCTGCTGTGAACCACCCATATTTATACCAGAGATCAAAGGGATCCCTTAATAATCGGATTGCAGTTAAAATTTAACACTTAGAAATTGTATTTGTCTTTTGAGGAAATTGGTTTCCCTCCCTTGGTCTCACATAACAAGAGTTCACATTCCATAAATACAGTGCCATGGTTTACTTCAGGTGTTCCCCAATCATGGGAAACAAACTGCTCTGATGCCATCAGAGAGATGAATTGGAGTCTGCTAATTTTCCAAACGGTCATATACCTAATTGCCTAGGAAATTGGAGTATTGGCAAGTCCTACATCAGTGATTTTCCTGGGAAATGGAATGTTTTTACATCCTTGGAATGTGTGACCAAGAAATAGATCCTTCTGGGAAAAGAGGGGCTTTGCAAAAGAGTCACAGGCTTTGATTCACACAGGCCTAGCAAGGGCAGAGAGAAATATGTATACTATTATGGTTCATTTTAAACCCAAATCTTCTAAACCTTCTTCTATATTTCTAATATTTCTTACCACACCTGGCTCAGATAACCAGAAGTGAGCTGCATTGGTGGAAAAGCAGCCAGAGGGTTGGGCTGGGGGGAAGTGAGATGGGGGAGCTAGGATGGCTTAGCTCTCACAGGTATATTTCTTTTCATGTTAAAATTAGACCCCTTGCTTTATATGGGTGTGGGTGTGGCAGAACACACCTGCTCTGGCCTGCAAGTCTTATTCCGCACGGCCCTCCTGGGTTTTTCTCCACCCCTGGAGGGGCTTTTCTTCCACTGTCGGGTAGCTCACCATCACCACTTTGACTTTTGTCTGCTGGGCGGGTCAGGACTCCCAGCTTCCCTTCCAAGTGTTGAGGCTTTGCCTCTGTGTCTCCCAAGGCCCAGTTCCTGGTTGCCATGGAGACAGTTTACTGCCTTGTGTGCCCCTGGAGGAATGGCCACTTGCCAACTGCCTGCCTCCCCCCCCCCCGCACTCCTTTTAAAATAGCGTGTCTGAATCAGTGGAGGTCTGTGTGGTACAGAGAACCACAGCCAGTATCCAAAGTTCTAAAGTATTTATTAAAAAGAAATTGTTTACAAGCATACTTTTAACACAGCACCAAATTGAGCAAGGAATACAAAAGAAATAGGAAAAGTCCAAGTCCTCTGTCTCTCTTTCTATACATGCCCTATCGGATGTTAAAACATAGGACAGACCCTTTTAGCTTAGGTAGTTACAAATCCCTACAAAGTTATGATTACCTTGAAGCTCCTTCCAACGCTTTAGGCCAGCACATAGTCAAAAATGGCTGCCTTGCCAGTGGAGAGGTCTGTGTGTGGTCATGCACCCAAGGAAAAGGGAGCTCCTTCCTGTTGCAAAGAGGTTTTATCATATCCATTTCTCCACCCACTGACCCAGCCACGCCTGGTCAAAGAAATGTTTCCGGAAAATTCTAAACATTTCCTTCCTAGTGTTCCATTCCTCCCAAAATCTCTGTTTCCTGCTTGAAGGGGGGGTGGGGGGGGAGCTTGGCCTACCCATTGTCCCTCACTAGACCCATTAGCATTTCTTAAGAGGTGGCTGAGGTGAGCCTGGAAAGCCATTGACAGACTTTCTCCTTCCCAGCCTGTTCTCTGCCCAGAGAGGAAAAGACTGTTAAAACGCAAAAGGGGAGGTTTTGCTTATCTCAAACCTCCCAGGAAAAAATACACTTCTTCACACCTGGGAAAACAGGTAAACAAATGTGGCCATCCCCATCACATCAAGTTTGGCCTCAATTCCTGAGTCATTGAATTGGCAACACCCGTGAAGACCAAAGCCACAAGTGTCTGCACACACCTGCGTATTATCTTCCAGGCACAGACAAAGGTGCTAGTTTTGGTTGAGAGCCTAGCATCCCAAGCCTCTGGCTGCAGTCCTATACATGCTCATTATGGATTAATCCCCATTGAGTTTAATGATACTATCTTCTGAGAAAATGCTCTTAGAATCACTCCGTCTGTCTCCTCCCTCAATAAGGAGACATAGGAGAAATCAATGATTGTACTTTGCAGTGTTCAGTTAATCTGGAGGAAGGGCACACAGAGATTCCCTACTTTCAGGTTAAAAATGTACATATGTTGATTCAGCCTCACTGAGACACTTATGAATGGAGCATTTTTTCAAACCATCACTATAACTATTGCTACCAATTTGTTTAGAAGTTGGAAATGTAGTTTTTTGTGCTCACTGGGGTGGGGTAGGGGAATACAGATTGTGAATTTCTGCTCCCTAGTAGGACATTGCTAAGTGAGATGAGTAATTCCCTTTTCAGCACTGAGCCTCAAGAGCTATAATGCAGTTTCTCTGGCTACTGAGATTTGAGGCTACAGGAACAGAAAGCCAGCCTAACCCTCAGCCCTCCTCCCCAACTTAGGATACCATTAATTATCTTGGCTCCTTTGTAGCTTAAAGAGCCCTTGTGCAGGCTGTGTAATCAGTTAGGATCAGTAGAAACGTTTTGCTTTTATACCATATTAATCCCCCGGTGAGGACCATTTTATGTTTAAAGTGTTTAAAAATTTATACCACCCTGGAACTAAGAATACGTTAATATCAGGGGATGCATGTCCCATGGCTGGCATGTCTCAAACCTAATTTCACGTCTTCTCCTACCCCTTTGATTTACTGCATACTGGCCCAAATATTCTGTGCCTCCCGGAGGGCTTACTGAGCTAGTTAGGGGGATTTTTGTAAATTTACAAACCAACATTTTTCTGGATATCTGAGCAGCCCCTTCCCTCAAATAGGCAAAAACCTTACTTTGTCTGTTGCACTGCCCTATAGAGATGGGCATGAGAGTGATACCAGTGATGCCCTTCCAGCCTGCGACCCATCCCAAAGGATGACGGCAGTTGGGCTAGGATTAGGAACGCCCTTCCGACATTGGTGTTGTGCAATGCCAGGTCTATTAACAATAAAACAATGGTCCTTAGGGACTTCATTACAGAACAACAGGCTGACCTGGCTTGCGTGACCGAGACCTGGGTGCGGGAAGGGGAGACTGTAGCTCTCTCCCAGCTTGCCCCACCTGGGTTTTCGGTCCTACAACAATCACGGAATAGGGGGTGGGGGGGAGGAGTGGTGATATTTGTACAAGAGGCTTACTCCTTCAGGGCGCTCCCTACGGTGGAGATTGTGGGCTTAGAGTGCGCTAGCTCACGCCCGGCCCAATTATTTAGGACGATTCGATCATTGACAGCTCTGCCACAGGGCAGACAAAAGAGTAGGGAATTGGATATTGGCTGTGAGGCTTTTGTGTGCTATTTCACGGATAAAGTCTTGTCGCTTCGCCGTGACCTCCCCGCTACAGTTGATACAGTAAGTGAACTTGAGACCCCTTGCACGGTTTCGCCGGGCTTGGAGGGCTTTGACCAGCTCAGCCTGGAGGAAGTTGATAGAGTGCTTGTATCTGTGCGTCCAACCACTTGCAGCCTTGATCCGTGCCCCTCCTGGCTCATTAAAGCGGGCCACGAGGGGTTTTGAGGTGCCTTGAGGGAGATTATCAACAAGTCCCTTTCGGAGGGATGGTTCCTCGAGGCACTCAAGGAAGCGCCCTCTCCTGAAAAAGCCAACTCTGGACCCGACTGAATTGGCCAGCTATCGGCCGGTGTCCAATTTGCCCTGTTTGGGCAAACTGATTGAGATGGTGGTGGCGACGCAGTTACAGGGATTTCTAGATGACGCTTCCGTCCTTGATCCATTCCAGTCTGGCTTTTGCCCGGGGCATGGGATGGAGACAGTGCTGGTTGCCCTTACTGACAACCTCTGTAGACATCTGGATCGAGGCGGTGTGGTGGCGCTGTTGTTGTTAGATTTGTCGGCTGCATTTGATACGATCGACCACCAGCTGCTGGCCCACCACCTTGCCGACGTGGGGATTCAGGGGCTCGCCCTTCAATGGCTTGTCTCTTTTCTCCAAGGTCGGGGACAAGGGTTGGGCTAGGGGAGCGGCAGTCCCAGAGGCACCTGCTTGAATGCAGAGTGCCCCATGGGGGCAGTACTCTCCCCGATGCTATATAACATATACATGCGCCCCCTCGCCCAGATTGTCCGGAGGTATGGGCTTGGGTGTCATCAATATGCCGATGACACCCAGTCGGACTCTGACCCAGAAGATCTTCACCGGGCCTTACAGGCCGTGGCTGGGTGGCTCAGGCTGAGTCGCCTGAAGCTGAACCTGGCGAAGACGGAGGTCCTGTGCCTGGGTCGGGGTGGTATGGGATTGGGGCTTCCGCTCCCGGCCTTCAATGAGGTTAGGAGTTTGGGAGTGCTCCTGGACCCCACCTTAACGATGGAGGCCCAGGTGGCGACCACTGCCAGAGCAGCCTTTTATCATCTACGGCTGCTGCTGCAGTTGGTCCCCTTCCTTAGCCGCGGCGATCTGGCCACAGTGATCCATGCGACGGTCACCTCGAGGCTAGACTACTGTAACGCTCTCTACATGGGGCTGCCTTTGTCGCAAATTCGGAGGCTGCAGCTGGTGCAGAATGCGGCGGCCAGGTTGGTAGCGGGTGCCTCTAGATGGGACCACATCCAACCTGTGCTGAAAGCGCTGCACTGTCTGCCTATAGCGTTCCGGATTCGCTTCAAAGACCTTTAAAGCCCTACATGGCCAGGGTCCATCATACCTGAGGGACCGCCTTTCCCCACATAGGCCCCAAAGAGCACCTCGGTCGGGGTCACAACACCACCTAGTGACCCTGGGCCCCAAGGAGGCCAGGCTTGCTGCCACAAGGACTAGGTCCTTTTCGGTGGCGGCTCCTACCTAGTGGAATGAGCTCCCGGAGGAGATCAGGGCCCTGCGGGACCTAGTACAGTTCCGCAGGGCCTGCACGACGGAGCTCTTCCGCCAGGCTTTTGAGTAGGAGCTGCCGCCACCACTACTACCACTGTGTGACTGCAGAGCAGTTCCGCCGCATCGGGCTGACTGGCCAGATGAAACATCGTGGCCCATGGCATCCCCCCCCCCCTTTTTTGACCCCATTGGGATATTCAATAGGGAGTAAGTATTGTAGTCATTTATGTATCCTGTGAGATGGGCATTTTTGCCTGTACTGTTTTAACTGTTGACTTTTACT
Source organism: Gekko japonicus (assembly GCF_001447785.1). Lineage (NCBI taxonomy): Eukaryota > Metazoa > Chordata > Lepidosauria > Squamata > Gekkonidae > Gekko > Gekko japonicus. The sequence continues at coordinate 40,226 of NW_015176110.1, read as the reverse complement.
GCACTTGTGCCTTAATTGTTTTAACTACTTGTGTTTTTATTGCACTTTTGTGCCTGTGTAAGCCGCCCTGAGCCCGCGTGCAGGGAGGGCGGGATATAAATGAAATTAAATCAATAAATAAGTAAATAGTTTCCACAAGTTACATGGAACGCTGTGGTTCCTCGGAAACTTGCCAGGGTTCCTCCATGAGACCAATTAAGAGCAGGCAGTCTCCCCTGAGCTACAGCCTGCCTTCTCCCAGTAACATACAATTACCGGGAACGTGGCTTGTATGCGAGGGTCTGCATGGAGCGATCAGATGCTCCTGTGGCCTGGCCAGCATTCTGTATCCTCTACAACGTGCGATCTAAATTGATGGACACAGTCTCTATATTACCGAAAAACCAGAAAAAAAACTGTGACATATTAACGCTAAACAATGTTTAAAAGGTGAACAATTTCCAATAATAAATATAATAATAAATGTAGATGGTGGTCTCTGGAATGTCTTTCTGTTTCGACAATAATCTTCTTCTGAACAAAGATGAATAACCTTATCAAATACAACAAAAACTGTGTAAGATTTTTGAACTAATGTACAACTCCTTTAACATTACTGTTGTCAATAAAAACTATATAAACTGTAGGCAGTTTGTATAGTTTCTGTGTAGTTCTTGTATAAGTTGTATAATCAACATACCCCAGATCAAAATATGCCCTTGTCAGGGTAAGGCTCTTGTGAAAGTTGGCAGCCAGCACTTTGTATTTATAATGTTTTATTGTTGGTTAAATATTGTGTATTTTAATGTATTTATGTTTTTATGGAAGCCACCCTGAGCCCGCATGCGGGGAGGGCGGGGTACAAGTGTGATAAATAAATAACCATATATAAGTAGTTACAGAATCAGGTTGGTTGAGGAAGAGGTAGTATATAATGCCTACAATGAAGCCCACCTGGTAAGGCATCACAATACCATTTGTCCGTGGAAGGCTTTTTAGAAACTACAGCTATTATGATTGTTGGTGAGTTTTCATAAAAATTCCTATGTAATTTTAAAATTATAATTATACATGTATTATAAAACTGTATGTTGCATTTTATAGAATCATCAGTGAGATCCATGAAATTTTGATATGTCAACAGATGAAATGAATTCTTGAGAGACACTACATGTAAGGTTTTTATACCAATCAATTTTATTGACAACAGGAGTTGTACATTAGTTGTACATTAGTTCAAAGGAGTTGTACATTAGTAAAGGAGTTGTACGTTAGTTCAAAAATCTTACACAGTTATCTTGTTGTATTTGATAAGGTTATTCATCTTTGTTCAGAAGAATATTGTCGAAACGGCAAGACATTCCGGAGACCACCATCTACATTTATTATTATATTTATTATTGGAACTTGTTCACTTTTTCTACATTGTATAATTATGATTTTTCAATGAAATATTGTTTAGCCTTAATATGTCACAGTTTTTTTTCTGGTTTCTTTGGTCCCCTACAACGTGCCCTAGAATCTGATGCAGCAGACAGGGTGCTATGGTAAATAAGTCGAAAGCTGGCATACATCTGCAGCAGAGAATCTTAACTTTTTTTGGGGGGGGGGGAAGCAGGGTCAAGCCTGTCTTCAGAGTCCCCTTCCTGAACCCCACCCAAAAGGTGTGAAAACTTATCAGCATATCCTGTAATATGTTCTGCCCTCCTTGCCCACAATCAGGAAACAGGAGCTCCACATTAGAGCATATTTGTGGCAGTCCATTGACAACCCAGCAGAACAAACGTACGGTATAACAGTGATGTTAGAGCTCTGAATCCTGCTCTCCCAATTATTCCCGTGCACAGATAATTCATATCATGATCTTTGCCACAATGAACAACTTCTGACTCTGCTTGATTTCCAGCATCCTGAAGATGAGTGGGCTAATTAACATCCTGTGTCTTTTGTTCAACCAGTTATGTGCCACTCAAAAATGATTCAGCGACTCTTTAATTTGAATAGCCCAGAGTTTTTAAATGTGTTGTTTAACTTGGGGTGCACCAACAACTTACTTAGATTTTTACTGACTTTTCCTATACCTCCCAAGTCAGTATAGCCCATTTTGTAAAAACGCTGCTGTGTTGCTTTCTTCCTCCTGTTACTGCTTCCTCCCAGCTAAATTCCCATTGCAAGAGAACAGTTTGTGCCCATGATGTTTTGGAGGAATGAAAATTTAATCCTTGTCATCTCCCTGCTCCCAAATATTAAACTATTTCTAAGTTTGGTAACAGGGACAAATAACATCTAAAGGTTCTTCTGTTACATTGGTTTCCAGGGGTGGATCGGGAGGCAAAAGCATCCCTGGAAAGGGCTCAGCCCACCCCCCAGTGGAGAGAGGAAGGAAGAGCCAGCCACCCACTTTGTGCAGGGTGAGAGCTGTGGGCACTGCCCACTTGCAGCAGTGGCTCCTTCCTGTCTCACACAGAGCCAGGGTGATGGCCCCCGCCCTAGCCCTTTTCCCATGGTTTTGTGGCTACCCCTCCACTGAGGGTCTCCCAGAGTGAGGAAGAAGCTACACATTACATTGAAGATCCATTATCAGCTGTCTTAATGTAAGAAAGCAACCTGGGGGGTGGGGGTAGAGGGTATTGATCAGAGCCACGATGCTAGGGGAGTTAATGCTTACACACACACCATTCCCCAAATGAAAACCCACTTTCCTCCCACCTTGCTAAAAGCTCCAATAAGGGGGAACGGGAATGGAGATACAGGTACCCTCTGTTTTTCTGTTCCCTACCAAAGCCAGCAGCAATCTAATGACCCAGTTGCTAGCATGGAAACGGCATGGAGGGAAAAACCTAACTGTGCCAATCAAAGCTATGTCCAGCCTCCACGAGGCTCTTGCCAGCCAATCACTACTCAGCAGTGAACCAGCTGTTCGGGAGGATGGGGAGAATAGATGAGGGAAGCCAACAGTTTGTCAGAATCGGACCTTTGCCCGGGTCATTGGGCCGCCATCATCTTTGTAACTGTGGCTCTCTGATGTACATAGCTATGCTCTTACTGCTTTGCTCACTGTCCCCCTCCCCGCTTGTAGTTCCCAAGTTCCCGTTTAGCACCTGCTGGCCCAAGTTCCCATTTAGCACCTGCTGGCATTGTATCAATCTGTCTGCAAGGTCCTCCTCTGACATTCTTGCGGGAAGGGCGATTGAGACATGTCTGTGTGACCCTTAGATTAGCTGCGCCTGAAACTCTGTGAAAGGAAACATCCTCCGCATAGGTCAGAGAGAACTTTCGCTATTTCTTGTTCTCATGGCCTTCGAGAGAGACTCAAAAGATAACATTCTCACCGTCTTAATTGAACTGTATTAACCTGTCTATGCACTATGTAATCATGACGTATGAATGAGGGCTGGACCAGAGGTCTCGTAGTTCCCCGCTTTGTAATATTCCTCAGTTCTGTCAATCTGTCAGCCTCACAAGAATTCTCAGACGCAATGTCCTTTTACAAGCTTTATTGTGAAATCAGGAAAGTTGCTGTAAAGTCAAACTCTTGACTGTACAGCAACTTTCCTGATTTCACAATAAAGGCATAAGCCACGTCTCAGACAGTGTCTAACCCACTAATCACAATACACCAGATTCAAGGAACCCTCAGATGTGCTGACTGTTAAACATGCAAAAAAAAAAAAATCTGCCCTCTTATCACACTACCACTTTTTCTATAAATACGGCTCCTTAATAAAATAGAAAGGATATGGAAATTATGCTGGCATTTTAGCCCTTTCCCCCACTCCCATCCTCTTCTTCACAGCTTGAGCCATATCTGCAGCTGCTTTGTAAGGCTACACTACCCCTCAGGATATCTGCTCTCAGATCTCCAGTGTCACCTGTAGTTTATTTATTATTTATTTATTAGTTTAGCTCTGAGACACTTGTCCTCCGGAAATGCATTGTGGGAAGATTGCAGTTATGTGGTCTAAAGCAGTAATGCCAGTGAGATGTAGGTAAGGCAGGCAGTGACAAAATACGAACAGGTGAGGGGAGACCAGAGTAAGCCTTAGCTGGGTATGGTGGCTATACTGCAAGGTGTATATAGAGGAATGGAGTGTATGGTACGATAGGGAGAGGAGTAGTGTGACTGGTGACTGTAGTTGTTAGCAGGGACAGTGTCAGCACCATACCTGGAGGTGGGGCAGCTGCCAGGGCCCTGGGTTTCTGGGACGGCCCACTGTCACTGAGCGCCCCCCTCCCCACATGCAGGAGAAATGGCACTCCTGGTGGGCACAGTGGTGGTATTCCCTTCTGCAAACACAGCACCCAGTGCTGCTGGAGAAAGGTCAGTGGGAAGGCTTAGGAACAGGTGGAACGACATATGGGGATAGGGGTGGGCTGGAAGGAAGGCATGAGCAGGGGTCCTGGAGGTGGTCGGGGAAGGAGAGGGGGCCCCCGGGTACTCTCTGCCTGGGCCCCCAGCATACCTGGAACCAGCCCTGGTTGTTAGTATAGAAGTGACACAAGGGGTGTGCAGGCATATCCAGTGACATTTCTAGAACGGGAATTGGAGGTGTAAAATCTAGGGGCAGCACATGGGCCCATCAAGTTTGAGAAGCACCAACACAGACAAGAGGGGGAACAGATATCGCACGCAGAACACTTACTTGCTGTACAAATAAAACTGTCCAGCAGTTTTGCTGGCTGCATTCCTGGGTGCACTTACTAGGCAGTAAGTCCCATGGAACACAGTGGGATTTTATTCTAAGTATACGTGTTTAGGATTATGTTATGAGGCTAGATAATTTCCTGTGGATCTTTGTGATTTCCACAAGGGGGTAAGGAATGATTCAGCTCCAGTCCTCAAAGCTGGACAGGACACCTGAAGGAGTACAGTAATTAATTTGCTGCTTCTCCTAAATGAGGGCAAGGAATAATGTTGGTGTCTTCAAACTTAACTTTGAAAAGACTTCTGTATCTTTCCAAGCGATTACATTGCTCTGATTTACAGAAAATTGCAAGGTGCAAAAATCTGGCATTACATTCAATACTTAGTAATGGCTGTCTCTCTTTGTATGTAAGTAGATAGATAGTTTAAACTAATTAGTGTTGCTTAAAAATATTTCTTTATAGAACTAAGGACTGTTGCAATTGCATATGTATGCTGAGTAGTGTATACAAAAATAGTTAATAGTAAGCAGGAAAGTTTGTAAATTTAAAAAGAATCAGGATTTTTCAATTACCCTTTCTTCTAGTCTAGGGGTGTCAAACATGCGGCCTTCTATCAGGCCCTCAGTGGAACTGGCTGTCTTCTGCTTCTTCTTCCAGTTCTGCTGCTGCTGTGTCATTGTAGGTTTGCAGCCTACAGATACACACCTGAACAGCATACTCAAGATTGCAACAGCACAGACATTTTGATGCAATAATTCAGACCAAGAGGTGTCAGTTATCAGACACTGTTAAGTAAACAAAATATTGCAAGAGTGCTAATGTTTTAAGCATGATTTTAAGAAGAAAACTTTTGTGTTTGTGGCCTTTATAAAGTTTATATCTCCGCTACCTGGCATTACATTTTATGACACAGATGGCCTGGCCAAGGTCTCATTTATGTCAGATCTGGCCCTCATAACAAATGAGTTCGACACCCCTGTTCTAGTAATCTGAACACCCCTACATTATACCTTTTCTAAGGTCATGTTCTTGGAGATCTCTAGAAAAGATAGAGTACCACTGTCATAATGCAGCAGCACTGAGTAAAATGAAGTGCAATTCTCTGGGGATTCTGTTTCTGCTGAAGCACAGACTTGCCTACTGGATTCCTAGAGCTACTGTTTGTCCCTTCTGGGTAGTTCTAGGAATCACCAGGAACTCCATGGTAAGAACTTCCTGTAAGTATATGAGGCCTTGTTTTCTTTTTTAAATTTTTCTCCTGGGATGCTCCCTGCTGGTTTGACAGGCACTGCCTGGGAACCCTAGACTCACCTGGGGACAATTATACACACACCACAGGTGATCCAGCAAATGCTAACTACAAACCTATCCTTGATTATGTCAGGTCTCATTTTTAATAGGTTTTATGAAGCTCTATGCCTTTAATAGGACCTGTTTTTATGAACTTGGGATGTAACAGAATCACTTAGAGGAAGATCCTTCCATAAGGCAATCTATATGTAACAGACACTTAGGCAGCCTTTTCTGGAAAAGATTTAAGGAGGAGATTTTGCTACATTTCTAGATAGCTTTTCCACCAAGGATAATTGTTTACAGCTAGAAATGTTCCTAATTCAGGGTGTACCTCTTAATTACAGGATTATAAGAGACCATGGACTCATCAATCTCAGAAAGTTTCAGAGTGAGTACCACAATAGTCAGACTTAATTGCTGTGCTGTCCAGCTCAAATTAGTCTTTAAAAGGCGCTACTTGGTTCATACTTTGAATACCTCAGTGCCATTTGTTGCTTGCGAAATTATCCAAGGGGCCAACCAAAGAGACATTTAAATTAGAACACTGCAAAGCACCGTGTTGGTTCTATTGCAGCTGACATAAGCGTGCATATTCACATACCATAGCCATTTGTGTCTCTTTATACCTTGTTAGGATTGTGATTTCAGCAGACACCAGACCCGTTGCCTTCTTCCCTATCAGGCCTGGGATTCTACTCACTAGAAAAGTTTAGATGGTATATTCAGTGGTTGTCTTAGTGATTCTGAGGCCCTAGGCAAATATCCAGGATGGAGCCCCAGAATCACTGTACCCCCTGACCGGGACCCAAGCAGGAGGGCTGCCAAAGACACAGAAACATGCAGCCGCCACCACGCAAGCTGCCTGAGCCCTGGAGGAGTGGGTACATACGGTGGTGGGAGCCTGCTCTCCTTGTTCTCTCCTCTTCCATCTAGAGGGCAGTGCAATGGTGGTAGGGGGTCTGGCCCTGCCCAGCCCAGGGGGCACATGTGACAAGACCCACCCCCTGCTCCCAGCAGCCCTCAGTTGGGCCACAAGGTGCAAGAAGCAGCCAGGTAAGTTGCAGAGCCCCCACCCCACCCCGGCCCATCTTCAGATACAAGCTGTCCCCCTGTGAAGGCAGATCTGCACATTCCCCCCCCCCATAGCTAGCAATCCAAAACTGTCCAGTGGCAGCTTTAAGACCAAGTTTCATTTAGGTACAAGCTCTCCCTCCTCTG
>NW_015176110.1:20207-33069 GCF_001447785.1 Gekko japonicus | reverse complement strand
CTCCCACGCCCCCCCCCCCCCGCCCAAGAGCTAGCAATCCAAAACAGTCCAGTGGAGCCTGAGCGGTGGGTGTTGCCTTCTGACACACTTCCGGTGATGGCAGGGGGTGTGGCATATGCAAATAAGTTATGCTAATGAGCTCATGCACCTCTTTTTCTATGAAATTACCCCTGCTTAAGACTGCCCTTGGTAATGCATAGACCCATACAACATCACCACAATTTGTGTTACATTGACATTGCAGAGACTGTACTGTTGCAGATGCTTAAAATGTGTTGAGGTGGGGAAACCACAGGTAGAGACATAAACATACAAACAGCTTATGTCATGGAGCAGATTTCCATGACTAGGTTTGGGATTAGCTTCCACCTGTGCTAAACCACATATAAACCCTTTTACCTGCCACTCCCACAGTGGTTAGTTTTATGGTAGCAGAGAAGCAGCTTGGGAGAACCTATGTGAGATGAATGGCCAACAATTAGGAGGGAAATTTGAGCTAACTGCACAGACCTCACTTCCGCCTTGTCACACGATGCAGAGTCTCACCTGGCAGGGAACAAATTCAGGTGGGGTAGCTGTGTTGCAGCAGAACAGAGTTTGAGTCCAGTAGCACCTTTAAGACCAACAAAGTTTTATTCAAGGTATAAGCTTTCATGTGCATGCACACTTCCTCAGACACATTGAAAGGGACGTTTTATCAGTCCATACATATAAATAAAGGGTGAACAGCAAATTAGCTTATAACATAATGAAGTTGTTTTAACAGATGTGAGCACCAAACAGGGATAACAAACTTAAGTTTATATGGTCAGCATTTATTTGGATTCAATGCGGGGGGGGGGGGACAACAAGTAAATACGTCATTTTTTTTACATGTTTGTTTGTTTTCCTCCCCGGAATTGAATCCAAACAAATGCTGACCATATAAACTTAGTTTGTTATCCCTGTTTGGTGCTCACATTTGTTAAAACAGCTTCATTATGTTATATGCTACTTTGCTGTTCACCCTCTATTTATATGTATGGACTGATAACTTCCATTTCAATGTGCCTGAGGAGGTGTGTGTGCACACAAAAGCTCACACCTTGAATAAAACTTCTTTGGTCTTGAAGGTGGCACTGGACTCAAACTTTGTTCTACTGACAGGAAACAGTATCTGAAGTCAGTACATGAGTGTCTTCATCTCGTTAGTACTTTACTTTTCTGTCTCCCTTGTTAAGAACATGGCTTTTCTGTGTCTGCATCTCTGTTGTAGTTCTAGAAAGAAGATACCCAAAGGAGGTTCAAGATCTTTATGAAACCATGAGGCGTTTTGCAAGAATACTAGGACCAATGGAGCATGACAAATTCATTGAAAGCAATGCATGTAAGCATCTGGACTTCATTTTTCATGTTCTTTTCTCTGTCAGCAGCAGAAAACATGGTGGCCTGTGTAAAGATCAGACATGACTTCTAGAATCATAGAATTATACAGTTGGAAGGGACCTCCAGGGTCATCTAGTCCAACCCCCTGCACAATGCAGGAAATTCACAAATACCTCACCCTTCAGACCCCCAGTGACCAGAAGGTGACCAAAAACCTCCAGGATCTCCAGCCAAACTGATCTGGAGAAAAATTGCTTCCTGACCCCAAAGTGGTGATCAGCATTTCCCTGGGCGTGTAAGAAAGGGCCACAAGACCTAAGCATTAAGGCAACCCTTCCTGCCCTCCCTCTCATGATCTAAGTTCCCAGAATCAGCATTGCTGTCAGAGGGCCATCTAGCCTCTGTTTGAAAACCTCCAAAGAAGGAGAGCCCACCACCTCCCGAGGAAGCCTGTTCCACTGAGGAACCGCTCTAACTGTCAAGAAGTTCCTCCTAATGTTTAGCCAAAAACTCTTTTGATTTAATTTCAACCCATTGGTTCTGGTCTGACCTTCTGTAAACTGTAACAAGGGGCATCAAATATCCCATGCCAAAATATCTTGGCACCTGCAGTAATTGCACCATTTGTGTTCTGCAATAAAATCATCTGTAAAGTCAGCATTTGTTAGTGAAAGAGTACGTAAGCTTTGTAATTGCACTAAGGTCTTAAACCAGTGGGTACAAGGGTGTGTACGAGCAGATAAATGAAGTCTATCTTTCTGCTACATCGTACACATAATCGTTCTCTTAGTAACTTCAAAGGGTAGTCTGTTTACAAAGCTGTTAGCATTTCAGATATAAAATACATTGTCTCACTTGGATATGGTAGCAGTTTTAGCTGGAAAAAGGAAAAGCAAAGTAAAAATAAGCTGGTTAGAGACACGAGGTCTGCTACTAGCTTCTGAATTTTTACCTTAGGGTACGTCTCTTATTTTTTTAAAGTCAGAAACAGTATTGGCAGAAATGGTCATGTCAAGGTGAAACTGTTCTTGTGTATGTTGAAGGGAAGGCAGAAAATAAGCAAAGTCCCCTGTTTCACTCAGTACATTTTTTTGCGCTGCTCACAAGCCTGCCTATTCCTAGTTCAACAGAATTTCTTTTGCTTGCCCTGACTAGCCTTATTAGAAAGACAGTGAATATCTGTGATTTTTCATTTTGGAAAGTGAAAATCATATCTTCGCAGTTGTAAGCAACTGCACCTGATTAAAGTAACACATTTCCAGAGAATTGTGGCTCTCCCTCTACATCTGCTGCCTAGTGCAGCAACATCATGAATAAGATACTGTGGAATTAATCCAAATGCAAAGAATCTTGATCACATGAAAGCATCATATGTAGCACGTTTGCTTTGAATAGAGGACATAAGCTCTAGGAAGCTATGCACTAGGAGTGTGCACTTGGTATAAACCAAGCCGGAAAAATACACGATAAGTACCTTATCAGTATTTATTGGGTATTTTCTCAGCCGATTACTAAGGGGGGTAGTAATTTGGCTATCCAAAAATGGCTGCCCCCCAAAAATCGCAGATATTTTCAGTATTTCTTCGGGCTGCCGAATAGCTTCTCTGCACCTTCTCTGCAGCGCAGCTTGTAAAACACATTTAAAGGGACCGTCCCTTTAAATGTGTTAGGCAAGCCACGCCATGAGTGAACTCCCTTCTGGGTTCACTTGCAGTGTGGCTTGCCAAACACATTTAAAGGGACTATCCGTTTAAATGCATTCAGTGAACTCCAAAACTGTGAGTTCATCCTTCCAGCTTATGACATAGCTTGCCAAATGCATTTCAAGGGACCATTCCTTTAAATGCTGAGCCGAAAAATTTGGCAATTCTGATTATTTTCCAAATCTCAATTACCCCCCCCCTGGCCTGGCAGCAGGAGCAAGGAAGGGAGAGGACAGTGTGCCCCAGTAAACAGCTTGAGGCCAGATCTACCTTCATAGGTAATAAAATTTAAAAGGCTGGTGTGCTGCCAAACAGCCGTTTGCCAGAGGCATTTCCTCTCTCCTTCCCTATCCCAGCAACACCCGAAACACTCCTGGAATTCCAAGAGATAAATTGTTACCCCCAGAATTTTGGGATTGCTTGGGGTCATTTCAAATATCCTCAATTGACTCCAAACAGCTAATTTTGGTTTAATTTCAGCTCAGCTATATCCAAATACATACCCCTAATGTACAGCGACCTGGCTTATTGCCAGGCTTACCTGTGTGCCTCAATACTAGTTAAAAACTAGCTACCCATGACATACAAACACCCACCCACTGTTACCTGGCATTAGCTTCTCCACCCCCACACTGAGGTTCTAAAGATCCAGGCTTCGAATCTCAGTTTGTAGTGAGGGAATTAATTCCAATTATGTTTGCCAGGTGAATGCAAGCTAAGCCATATGTACAAGGGTATGTAATGATTAGGCACAGAGTTACTTTCACGAGTAATTTTCAGGGTGAAACACATTGTTTTCATGGACCACATATGCCCGCCCACACACACCTTTATTTATCGCTAAAGACCACTGTATCTCACAGGCTTGCTAAATGTCTTTTGTACCCATTTGAAAACTCTGCCACCAATACCAAAATGCACCGGACAGTGCCCAATTTTATCTCCTCACCTAACTATCAGTGCTGACCATGCAGAAACACCTAAGAGACGAAACACATGCCTGCCCACTATCAAAACAGCTAGGCATTTGGTATGCTTTTTAAGAAAACAACTGATATCTTGTAGACTCTCTGTCATGCAAAAAGCTAATGCAGTGTAGCGGACAAAGTGCTGGTCTTGGATCAGGGAGCCCACCTGGGCTGTATTTCACTGGGTGGCCTCCTGCAGATTACTCTCCGCTGAACCTGTCTCCCAAAATTGTTGTGAGGCTGAAATAATCCCATTTTGTTCGTGCTCAGAGAAGGAAACACAACAAAATCCAAAGTGTAACTTGTATTTTTTTCCCTCCATTTCACTGTTATTCTAAATGGGGAGATCAGTGGAATTTGAGCTGCGAAGGGAAATCAAACGACTACAGGAATACAGGACAGCCGGCATCACTAATTTTTGCAGTAAGTGTGTATGTGATAAATTAGTCATGATCGTGCTGACATATTTACACACAGGATATATCACTGAGAAGGCACTTCCTTCAGAAACATGTTTGTTTGGCAGCATTGTGCATTAGAGAAAACATCACCTCAACTGGTTTTAACCCTGGATCTCAAGGCAGCGTCCAAGTGGCAGTTGCTACACTCGTCAGTAGTGACCAGGTCTGAAGGCATTGGGGAACTAACTGGCTGACTCATGAGCCCATGAGCGCCTTTCATCCGAAGGAGACAATAATTTAATCTCTCATCATCATGTCTTACTTCCTGTGGAAAAAATCTTGCTGCCAAATAGACCCACTTTAAATCACTGGGGCTTTTTTGATTATGTTTATAAGAGCAGCAAGGCCTAACTAGACAGATATTCAGGCTCTCACATCACTTGTCTACTGAATACATTACAATCTCTGGCTTGCTTATATGTCCAAGGACTGTATCAGAAGTTGCAGCTGGGGGGAAAAAAACCCAGTAATCCACTGGCAAGGTGAGGCTTAATAACATGCCTGTCTCACTCCAGGGAACTGATAATGGAAGCTGTAGCAGAGATGTTCTTTTTTCCATCATAATTCCATAGGGAAACAAAGAGACTGTCTCTGCTGGTGTGAAGCTGCCCTAGTTACTGCATCACACAGCAACAAACCTAGATTTGCCATGCAGCAAACTTTCAGACAGCAGCAGGCAATTATGGCTCCCTGTTGAGTGTACAATGCTCATGCTTGCAAGCAGACGTTTGTGTCTGCATTTTATTTCTTAAAGCAAACACCTCAGATTAAGAACACATCCACAAGGTAACATGAGACAAGCTTTTCGGCATAATTCTCCAAACCAGATAGCGTTGTACACCTGGGCAGAGCGTGCCACTTCCAATGGCAGGAAGGGTTTCACATGATAGAATGCCACTCCACACAAAATGATTCTAGACTAGATGTTGAGGAGGGTTCCAGCTTAACCTTCTTCACAATACGCTCATTTTTATGGGTAGGAATAATTTCCTCACCACTACCTTTAGGGCGTATTCATCATGAGATCTGCCATCTGCAGCATGGTATAGTACGATCCACAAACAGGATGGCCACCTCATAAGCTTCTGTGCAAACTAGGCCTTGGGGGAATTGACCGTGGACATCTTCCATAAATTATTATCAATGCTGCTGTAACATTTCTAGAATTGCCGTGCATGAGAGAGTATTATAATTAGGGCTGTGTAGTGTATACTTTGCTAGGTAACATCACCACTTTTCTCAACTATAGTAAAACTAATTTCTACATGATACATTTTAATATTACAGAAGGCCCAGCAGGAAGTGTCAGAAATTTTTGTCTATTTTTCTTTTTCAGTTTATACTTGCGGCATGATACATTATACTTTACCTGCAAACAAAAATAACATTTGCAGTTATATGTCATTGTTTTCTGACACTTCCCACCAGGCTTCCTTACAAACTTAAGAATTACTGGTAGATGTCAACATTCACCAAATTTGACGTTTTAATGAAAAATCCATGAGGCCTTAACTGTTTGATCGTCTTCTTGTGGTCCCTGTGCAGTCATACATTTGGGTTTTGGGCCTGCCTATGAACCCAACCTTGGAGATCTAAGACAGCGAGCCTCAGAGTTTTAGTGTGCTTTTTCCTCTGCTCTGGGGAGCAGGCTGCTACTGAGCATGCCTGGAGCTGAGGAGAAAGCCCTGCCCCCACTGAGTTTCTTCTTTACCACTGCCTCATCCAGACCTCTGCTGCGTGTGTTCCTCTCTTCAGTGCCTCAGACTCTTCACCTTCTTCAACTATTTTGAACTTCTTTTTTCCTCATCGATTCCTACAAAAAAGGACCCTTAATGAGTGTTGCTTTCCTCCTTTCCTCACCTCCCCCCCCTTCCCACCCTGACAGAGTCTAAAGGGAAAAACCACCTTTTTAAAAAGCTGCCGATGGTGTGGGTTACCCTTGACGGACAGCCATTTGCTGTGTCTTTTTTGTTTGGGGGAAGGCCACCAGGTGGATACTTGTGCTCATTGTAGCAATTTCAGTAAGCAGGCCAGAAAAAATTGTGCGGCCCATTTAAGAAGTCACTTCATAGAGACCTCGCTTCACCCTTCAATGTCTCAGTCTACGGCTGTTCAGACCTTGCTGCCTCCCCCATCTGAGGGGGAGATTCGGCTGTCGACAGCTCTTCCAAAATCGAAGCAGAAGTTGGACAAAATGGAGAAATGTCCCTCGGAATCGGCGGTATTGGCAGTTCCCACAAAAGCGGAAGTCCGGCAAGGTGGGAAGCGACTGTTGGAATCTTTCCCCGATTCATTGAAACGGAAGTCTTTGAAGAAATCGACCTCTGGCGTGTCAACCCTCTTGACTTTGATGGTTCCCTCAACTTTGATCATCACAGCAGCACCTGTCTCAGTTTCAACCCAGCTCGGAACCGAGCTCCTCCTTGCTACCATGGCCTTGCCGTCTGTTGGCATACCCTCTCCGCCACCTCAGGTTCTTACTATCCCTTCCCATTAGCTGTCGCTGTACAGTCATCTACCATCCGACTTTCTAGATTCTGACTCTGCTTGTCAAGACCGACACCTACAGGATCAAGATGATTGGTTTATCAGCACTCAGTTGCCAGTTTTACCTCGCCACTCGCTGAGTTGATCTTGCTGTATGAGTAGGCAGCTTCTCAGTCAATCAAGGAGAAGAATCATTAAGATACCAGGATATTTTGGATAAAAAAGACAATCTTAAATTACCAGAACAATTATCCTGGTGGAAGAAAGCGCAACTGGAATCGATATATTTGAAGGATAAGAAACAAGGGTTTAATAATAAATTAACTGAACTGGAAGAAATTGTTTTAACAGCAGAAAACAAAGTGATAAAGAAAATATATAAGATCTTATTGGATGATGTGATGGTTGATGAAATAGTGAAAAAAATATGATTGTATGGGCCCAGAATATAGGCCACAATATTAATTTAGAAGAGTGGGAACAGATTTGGCTGAAGAATATAAAATTAACTAATGCTGTGTCATATAAAGAGAACATGTATAAGATGTTTTATAGATGGTATATTACACCAGATAGATTAGCTAAACAAAATGTTAACTGCTCTGATAAATGCTGGAAATTTAAAAATAAGATTGGCTCTTTTTATCACATGTGGTGGCTATGTGATGTTACAAAGAGGTATTGGAGATGGATTCATGAGATAATGGAAAAAATAATAAGAACTAATATCCCGTTTACTCCAGAGATACTGTTATTGAATATATTTCCGAAAGACTTTGATAAAGCAGATAGTTCATATGTCGACAGCTGCAAGGATAGTATATGCCAAATATTGGATGAGATGAGAGCCGGCACAGAATGGACTTTTCAAAAAACTTGGAAGAGATTCTATGATTGGTGTAATGTAAATGCAACTGATAGATAAATGTAGTAATTTGAGAACGCAGAAAAGATAAGCTTAGTAAAATAGATAATGAATTTAGAAATTTAATAAGCAGAAGAAGTGATAAAAGTCTCTTGTTATATGTTATATGTTGTTGGGAGTAGTTGGGTTTTGTTTGTATGTATGTCTGTAGTATATAATGAAAAAAATAATAAAAGTGTACCCTCGGGTACTTCAAAAAAAAAAAATCAAGGTCTCCATCTGCTTGTCAGGACCATAAGGGTCAACACTGGCATCAAACCTGATGTTTGTCAGTTTCCAGATCTCCTTCTCTGCGGACCTACGATAGAGGGTATTATGTTAGCCAACACTGTTTGTGTTTGCCTCTAAGATTCTCACACTTGGACTGTTACCATCATCGTGACCCATACTTCATTCACCATCATGACCAGGGTGATAAATCTCCACCCTATTCTGCGTGCCTGTCTTTGTGTAAGGCTTCTACATCTTCTGTCCCTGCTGCATCACAACCTCTTTTGGCTGCCTTAGGTGCCTCTCCAAAGCTTGGCTCACCTTTGCCTCCCATGCCGTTGGAGGCTCCTATCTACATGCCTGATGATCTCTCGAAACCATCCCATTCTACTTCGGGATCATCTTGCCAGTAATCCGAGGATTTGGATTCAGAACATAAGGACTCATTGAATACCTCTCCAGAACCTGATGTGGGACACCCGGGGTCTCTCTCACCATCGGAGGGCCCTAAGTCCTATCTTATTTATTTATTCAATTTATACCCTGCCCTCCCCACCAAGGCAGGCTCAGGGCAGCGTATTTAAAATTTAAAACAGTTAAAACAATAAATTTCTAAAAATCAATCATAAAATGCTAGTGTGCCAAGTTATAAACTGATGGCGAGACATAATAACAAGTCATCTTAGTAGCAGATCCTAATGGGGTACAATCAGCATTGATGTAGAACTATCTTGGTCCCTTTGCACCAGCGATGCACAGGCTGCGATGTTAATGCCAGGGCACAGGGGTCCCACAGTTCGGCTCCTTAATCGAATACCTGGTGGAAGAGCAGGCCCTGCAGAACTGTAAAAGGCCACACAGGGCTCTGATGTCGTCTGGGAGCTCATTCCGCCAGCACGGAGCCGCCACTGAAAAGGCCCTGGCCCTGATCAAAGCCAGCCTTTGGGGCCCAGGAAGGTCAGACACTTTTGAGACCTTGAGTGTAGTGCTCTCTGGGGAACATGTGAGGAAAGGCCTCAGGTATATAGGCCCATGACCATAAAGAGCTTTAAAGGTAAGAACCAGCACCTTGAAGCAAATTTGGTATGCTATAGGCAGCCAGTGCAGTGCTTTTAGTGCAGGTTGGATGTGCTCCCGAACTGGGAGGCCCAAGAGCAGCCTGGCTGCAGCATTCTGCGCCAGCTGAAGCTTCCAGATTTGGGTCAAGGGCAGCCCTATGTAGAGAGCATTATAGTAGTCTAGTCTTGAGGTGAACATCACATGGATCACCGTTACCAAGTCATTTTGAGACATCTAGAACACCTTGTATTGTTATAAATGACTATAAATTGATTGTTTTATCTTGTTTTTAACTGTTTTAACCGTTGGCATACGTGCCCAGTTTTTGAACCACCCGGAGCCCGCTCGCGGGGAGAGCGGGCTATAAATCTCATAATAAATAAATAAATAAATAAATAAAATTGCATTCAAGGAAGGGAACCAGCTGTCTAATCAGCCAAAGATGGTAAAAGGCTGACTTAGCACTGGCTGTTACTTGGGCCTCCATCATTAGGGACGCATCCAAGAGCACTCCCAGACTCCTAACCTCTGCCGCTGGCATCAGTGGCACCCCATCAAAGGCCGGGAGTGGGATCCCTAAACCCAGGCTGCCTCAACTTAGACTCAGGACCTCTGTCTTCGTCGGATTCAATTTCAGTCAGCTCAGTCTAAGCCAATCAGCCACAGCTTGTAGCACCAGGTCCAGATCTTCCAGTCTGGAGTCAGGCTGACTGCCCAACAACAGATAGAGCTGGGTGTCATCTGCATACTGGTGACAACCCAGCCCATGCCTCTGGGCCATCTGGGCAAGAAGAAGATAAGAGATTGGATTTATACCGTGCCCTTCACTCACTTGGAGTCTCAGAGTGGCTTACAAACTCCTTTCCCTTCCCTTCCCCACAACAGACACCCTATGAGGTAGGTGGTGCTGAGAGAGCTCTGACAGAAACTGCTCTTTTTCAAGAACAGCTCTGACAGAGCTATGGGTTGCCCAAAGTCATCCAACAGCTGCAAGTGGAGGAGTGGGGAATCAAACCCAGTTCTCCCAGATTAGAGTACCGCCCCTTGGAGCACTCCACAAACCAGCGGGTGCCTTTGGGACAGCTGTTCCCCCAGTGCCACCCTTGTCCCCAACCCTGAAAGAGGAAAGCCATTGTAAGGCAGACCCCTGGATCCCAGTGTCGGTGAGGTGGTGGATCAGTAGCTGATGGTCATCTGTGTTGAACGCTGCTGACAGGTCTAACAACAACAGCACCACCAAACCGCCCCAATCCAGATGCCTCCGGATGTCGTCCGTGAGGGTGACCAGTGCCATCTCCGTCCCATGGCCTGGGCGAAAACTGGACTGGAAGGGATTTAATATGGAAGTGCCATCCATCTTGAACTTATATCCATGATGGCAGAGACTCTTAGCATTCAGTTGGTGAGCGATGCTCCTACGGTCACTGACTTGGTTCACAAATTAGTTCAGGCAGAGCTTCTTCCTGGCACTTTATTCCCAATGCTTCCTGTTCATTTGGACACTTTGAAAGAGGCTTGGGACAAACCAGCATCCATTCCACCAGCTCCTAAGTGTTTTGACTCTTTGGACTGGATCCAACCATGTGAAGCTAAATTCCTGTTTTCTCATCCTGCACCTAATTCACTCATAGTACAGTCAGCATCCAAGGCCAAACAAGCTTGCCATCCAGCGCCCCCTGACCGAAAAGGCTGCAAGATTGACACTTTGGGCAGGAAACTGTATTCTTTTACCACCACAGTTAGCAAACTACATAATTAACTGACCTATTTTTCCGCCTATGCATTCTACCTGGCAAACAGATTTACTCCACTGCTGCCAGAATTGTCTGAATCTTCTCAAAAGGTAGCCGCATCTTTGATTACTGAGATCTGTGTTATCTCACCAACAGAGCAATACAGTTCATCACACTGTCTCCTGCTCCTCGAGGCTCTTCGCTGTCACGCATGGCTCAAGACTACCTCCCTCCAGGCTGATGTCAAGGCCCTTTGACGGGGAGGGACTGTTCCACTCTAAGACCGGCCAATATGTCTCCACTGTTGATGACAGCCACAAATGGGCCAAGTGCCTTGGTGTCACTCAAGCTCCTGCTCAGAAGCAGTTGAAACCTTGCCAGTGGACCCCAAGTTTTAAAGGCTGCCAATGATCTCCACACTCCTCTGACTCATGGAAGTGGAAGTGCTCAACTTCTAAATCTGCCTTCCAGCCCAAGTCTAGACCCCAATAGCCTAAAAGGCTGTCTTCCCAGACCAAGCAGTCTCTTTGACTTTGCTCAGCTCCCAGAATTTCCTCTACTTCCCATCACCACCCTACCCTCGGGTACCAGGCTATCTGTGGGAAAACCATCACTGGGGTCATCACCATCATCAGGGTGGGGTATGCCTTAGAGTTTTTACAGCCTCGTTGGACATGCTGCTTCTTACCATCTCCATTATCTCACTTCCTTGAGAACAGAGTAGATGTGTTGCTCTCCAGGGGAGCTATAAAACCAGTGCCCCTATCTCAACACCAGCTGGGGTTTTATTCCTGCTACTTCATTGTCCCCAAATGGGATGGCAACAAACACTTCATCAGGGACTTATGAGGCCTAAATAGTTTAATCAGAAACAGGAAATTCCAGATGATCCATTCTACCACTCTTACTCCAGGATGCCTGGCTGGCACCCCCAGAGCTCCAAAATGCCTATTTCCATGTAACCATACCGCTGCAGCCCCACCGCTATCTTCACTTCATGGTTGGACCCAGTCACTACCAGTACAGGGTCCTTCCCTTTGGACTCTCAACAGCACCACGGGTTTTTATAAAGTGCATGATGGTGGTGGCTGCGGCTGTATGGCTGACTGGTTGCTGATGGCCCCTTCCCTGCAACAATTGTGACAGACCATCACTACGATGTAGTGCCTCCTTCCCAGTCTTGGCCTTTCCGTAAACCTGGCCAAATCTCATCTCCAACCACTGCAAGTACTGCAGTTCATTGGAGCCACCCTTGACACTTGCCATGGGACAGGGCAAACAACCTGCAGTCACTTGTTCAGGACTTTCTCTCCTCGCCAACTCAGATGGCGGAGTCTCTCCAACGCCTACTAGACTTTATGGCAGCAACCACCTTTGTGGTCCCAAACACATCCCTTCACATGCACCCCCTTCGACTGTGGTTTCTGCACCATTTTTGTCCCCAGATCAATCCACAGTCCATGGTGCTGACAATCCCTGCGGTCATCCTCACCTCTATACAGTGGTAGTTGAACAACAACAATCTACTTTGTGGGATGCCCTTTCAGTTGCCTCCTGATTTTGACAAAGGATGCCTCGCTCTGGGGTTGGGGAGCCCATTGTGAGACCCACGTAGCACAGGGTGCCTGTTTGGCTGCCAACAGTACCCTTCACATCAACTGCCTAGAGCTGATGGCTGTCCATCACACATTGAAGATCTTCGACGTGGTCTCTGTGCTTCACACCCATGGGATACAGTGCACCTGCGCTGGATCGATCGGTATTGTAGCAAGCTCTAACGGATTTTCGCGCCCAGACCTCAGGCATGCGCAGGAACCCCACCATGCATGCCCAGAGGGGTGGGCGCGGACATCCCGCCAGTTCCTTTCTTTCCACTGCGCTGGAAGCACCTTCCTTTCGTCGGTCAGATTAGTAGCTATTTTCCTCAGAGGCTCTTCGGATTTCTTTTCAG
>NW_015176110.1:13024-19750 GCF_001447785.1 Gekko japonicus | reverse complement strand
CCATCCAGCTGATGGACTCTTCAATACACCAGCTAGACCACGACATGCTGGTTGATATGCGTCCTTTCTCCGACATCAATAATGTCGAGATCCTCAGTCGTCCCCTGGGCACAGATCGCTCTCCCTCTGCTCAGTCATCAACATCAACAGTCTCTGAGTTCCATGCCAATATCGACCCAGGTCAGCATTGACAGATCCCTCCAAACACTCAACGTCATCCTCCCCGTCTGTTTGCCAAGGATCGGCCTTTTGATATCGATGATCGGGCTAATGGGGCTGCTCATGGAGACAAGATGCTACACTGTCTCCCAGATGCTCCCGCTCTAGGAGTAGATTCCCACGAGTCTTCCTGCCCCCACCACCTCCTACTCTTTCCTGGGATCACCGCCAACTACGTTATCTCTATGGGGCTTATCCACCCGCATCTGCACCAGAGAGCCATTGAGCCGGTGCCACTGCTATTTCACCGTTCCAAAGCGGGATGGAAGCATTTGGCCAATCTTAGATCTATGGGTGCTAAACTG
This sequence comes from Gekko japonicus, assembly GCF_001447785.1. NCBI lineage: Eukaryota > Metazoa > Chordata > Lepidosauria > Squamata > Gekkonidae > Gekko > Gekko japonicus. Next base: position 19,226 of record NW_015176110.1, on the reverse strand, counting down.
TTTTGTGAGCTATCACCGCTTCCGCATGGCGTCCTTACAGCAGATTCTGCCACTTCTCCAGAAGAACATCTGGATGGCCACCCTCGACCTCCAGGACACATACTTCCACCTCACCATCCACCCGTCCAACCACCAATACCTACACTTCGCAATTGGTCAACAACACTACCAATATGCAGCTCTGCCATTCGGTCTTTCAAGTGCACCAACAGTCTTCACAAAGACGATGGTGGTGGTCGTGGTGGTGGTTCGTCTCAAGGGTATTTCCATCTACCCATACATCGACAATTGGCTCTTGGTTGCGACTTCCAGGGACGCCCTAGTCTCAAACATCAACGAGACACTAGCCCTTCTGGGAAACTTGGATCTGCAAGTAAATCTGGAGAAGTCTCAACTTCAACCAGTCCGGAAAATACACTACATCGGTGCGCTGCTGGACTCCACAAATTGAACATCCTACTTGCCACAAAACAGAGCCGCCGACATCGTCAATCTAGCCACTGTCATGCGTACTCGGCCTTCAGTGATGGCCTTCCAAATACAAAGGCTACTCGGCCTTATGGCCGCTACTACATCAGTCCTGGGTTTTGCCAAGTTAAGAATGCGCCACCTGCAACTCTGGTTTATCTGCAATTTCAATCCAGAGCGAGACACACACTCAGCCCACCTATCCCTGCCTGTCAAAGTACGGGACTCTTTACTTTGGTGGACCGCCCCTTCCAACCTTTTCCAGAGAGCACCCTTCCATCCTCCATCACCCCAAATTACCCTGACTACAGATGCCTCTCTCTCGGGCTGGGGTGCCCACATGATGGGACTTTGTGTCGGAGGTAGATGGGATACACAGAAACGGAACCGGCACATCAATTTTCTGGAACTGCTTGCAATACAGTTCGCTATCACCAGTTTCCTGCCCCGATCAAGGGGAAGTGTGTCACGGTCCTCACGGGCAATGCTACTGCCCTCAGCTACGCAAACAAGTAAGGGGGCACTGTTTCCCAACGCCTCTGCAACCTCGTCCTTCGGTTATGGGACTTCTGCATCGCCCACAATGTCTTCCTAGTCACCACGCACATCCCGTGGCACATGAATGTGCAGGCGGACCCCCTGAGTCAGGCACGAGTGGGAAATGAATCTGACTTACCTTCTTCCACTCTTCCGCAAGTGGGGATTCCCCCAGATAGATGTTTTCACCACCAGGGCGAACAGAAAATGTCCTCTGTTCTGCAGCCAAGGTGGTAGGGACCCGCAGTCTTTAGGGGACAGTCTCCTCTACCCGTGGTCCAGATAATTTCTCTTCCTCTTCCCTCCATTGCCTCTACCCCTGAGAGTGGTCCGCAAAATCATCAGCGACAGAGCGGACTGCATCCTCATAACCCTGTGGTGGCCGAGGCAACCATGGTTCTCAACCATCCTCGATCTGTCAGCGGGGGTCTACCACCAATTTCCTCCGGTACAAGACCTTCTGCTCCTAACCGAGTCCCCTCGCCTATACCACGACGTGCCATGAATGAAGTTGACAGCCTGGAGAGTGGCGTCAACAGCTTTTCCTCCCGCATAGCAAATGTCTTGCTAAACTCCAGAAAGCCCACTACATGAAAATCTTATCATTACAAGTGGCTAAGGTTTTGTTCCTCCTTGGGTAAAGATGCCCCTCAAGCCACCTCCGCTTGTCTCGAGAAGGTTTTCGAATTCCTCCTGTCTCTCACTGACTCGGGACTGTCACATTCTTCATTAAAGGTTTATTTGGCTGCACTTTCACCCTACCATGTTCAAATTGAAGGATACACACTGTTCTCGCATCCCCTTTCTAAATGTTTTTTGAAGGGACTGTTACACCTTTACCCTCCCATCAAAAGTCCTGTCATCCCCTGGGACCTTCCCCTGGTCCTTCGCCAACTCACCAGGAAACCCTTTGAACAACTTGCGACATGAAATTCCTGTCCTGGAAAACAGCCTTTCTGGTGGCTGTCACTTCAGCAAGGCGAGTTGAAGAAATACTGGCTTTCAGACATGACACTCCTTACTTGTCATTTTTGCCAGACGGCATCCGCCTTGTACCTGACATCTCGTTCCTGCCAAAGGTAGTGTCAGAATTTCGCCTACAGGCAGAGGTCTTCCTCCCGGATTTCTTCCCTGCTCCGACATCCCCAGAGGAGAGGCTGTTACATACTTTGGACACGAAACGTGCGCTTCTGTTCTACCTAAACAGAACCCGCCCAACGAGACGTGACTGTCAACTATTCGTCTCCTATGCACCAGCAAGGCTGTGAACTCGCATCAGAGATCAGCATTTGTCAAGGTGGATTGTAAGTCTCATCCGCCTCTGCTCTCTTATCACTAAGCAGCCATTGCTTGGCCCTATCAGGGCTCATTCAACCCAAGCTGTTGCAGCCTCAACTGCCTTCCTCCAGGGAGTTCCCTTAATGGACATTTGCAGAGCCGCTACCTGGACTTTGCCTAATACATTCGTAAGACACTACGCCCTAGATGTACGAAAGAACTCTCGTACCAACATGGGACGTCACATCTTATCCTCGTGGTTTGAAGGAACTGGCAGGATGTCCATGCCCACCCCTCTAGGCATGTGTGGTGGGGTTCCTGCGCATGCCTGAGGTCTGGGTGCGAAAATCCGTTAGAGCTTGCTATAATACCGATCGATCCAGCGCAGGCACACTGTATCCCATGGGTGTGAATGCACAGATGACCACTCGAAGATCACCAGTTACAGGTAAGCAACCTATTTTTCCTCCTGCTCAGTCTGTGGAGGCATCATGTACAGGTGGCAATGGACAACATAGCCACTGTTTATTACATCAACAAGCAGGGAGGCACAGTGTCCACCAGGCTTTGCAAATGCACTCTGACTCTGTGGTGTTAGTGTATAAGAAACGAGATTCACCTTACTGCTGTGCATGTTCCCAGTGCGACAAATACCCAAGCAGACTTCCTCAGCAGGTCTCGCTCAAACAACCACGAGTAGTCCCTGAATTCCGTCTACCTGTTGCCAGTTTTACAAGCATTCGTTCACCCCCGGGTAGATTGCTTTGTGACCAGCCAGAATGCTAAGTGTCCGACCTTCTATAGTCAGGGCGCTCCACTGCAAGGATCACGAGGAGATGCCTTTTTTACAGCATTGGAGCGGGGTGCTGTTCTTCATGTTCCCACTGTTTCCATTAATCCCTCGGACGATCCAGAAAATCTCCAGTGATCCTACCAACTGCATTCTGATGACGTCCTAATGGCCTTGCCAACTGTGGTTTGCAAGACTTCTACAGCTGTCTCACAACACATCCATTTCCCACTGGTGCCGGCTATTCTTACTCAACACCATGGGGCAGTTCTCCATCATGATCCAGGAATGTTCCGATAGACAGACTGGAGAATTGAACAGTAGCATTTCCCCCAGAGGTCCAGTGTATTCTTCTGAATGCCTGTAAGCTGACCACCAGATAGTCCTAACAGGCTAAGTGGACGCATTTTTACGATCCAGAAAATCTCCAGTGATCCTACCAACTGCATTCTGATGACGTCCTAATGGCCTTGCCAACTGTGGTTTGCAAGACTTCTACAGCTGTCTCACAACACATCCATTTCCCACTGATGCCGGATATTCTTACTCAACACCATGAGGCAGTTCTCCATCATGATCCAGGACTGTTCCGATAGACGGACTGGAGAACTGAACAGTAGCATTTCCCCCAGAGGTCCAATGTATTCTTCTGAATGCCTGTAAGCTGACCACCAGATAGTCCTAACAGGCTAAGTGGATACATTTTTCCATCTATGGTGCATGTCACCACCTAGACCCAAAATCTGCACCTCTCTCCGATATTTTGTTTTACCTGGTCTCCCTTAGTGATTCCGGTTTAAGTTACTCTTCACTAAAGATCTACCTCTCTGCTATCTCTGCATTCCATGACCCTGTTGAGGGTATGACTGTCTTCTCTTACTGTACTTTTGGAACCTTTCTGAAGGGCATGATTCGACTCCATCTGTCCATCAAACCTTTGGCACTGGTTACTTTCCAAGTTGATGGGGAGGCCTTTTAAACCTTTGAGAACTGTACCTCTCTACCCTCTGTTATGGAAGACAGCTTTCCTTGTTGCGATTACTTCCACTAAACAGGCAAGTGACATTTATGCGTTTCGCTCTGACCCACCCTATACCATCTTTCACAGGGATAAAGTCATCCTTCGACAAGACCTTTCTGTCTTACCTAAAACAGTTTGTCGTTACACCTTTCTCAACCAACAACTTTGCCAACCTTCTGTGTGACCCCTTCTGACAAAGTTCAGTGGGTTCCATGTTTGCCAGGCACTTTCTTTCTACTTAGACAGGACTTGCCCGTTCCATAAGGACCCTCAGCTGTTCGTGGCCTATGGTAACCCTCACAAAGGTGACAGGATCACCTCGCAAGGTTTTGCAAAATGGGTGACTTCGACCATTGCACTCTGCTATAAGCTCGCTGAGGAGCATTTACCTGAGTTACTTCATGTTCATTCCACCAGAGCTGTAGCCACATCTTCAGCTTTCCTCAGTGGTGTGCCTCTGGAAGATGTCTGTGCTGTGGTGATGTGGTCTACTCCCTGCATGTTCATGACGCACTATGTCCTCAATATTCGAGCATGGAGAGATGTATCCTTTGGCATTTGGTGTTGAAGTCAGTCTTCCATTGAGGTCCTGTTGTGGGATGTCAGGTGAGCCTGTAAAAGTAACAACATTGGTGGTTAAATTAAATGTTCCTTGAGTGTTGGTTTTCATGTTCTGTCTTGCCAGCACCCTCCTTCCTAGATATTTAGCTTGCTACTCACCCAAGTGTGAAACTTCACAGGGACCACAAAGAAGATAAACAGGTTGCTTACCTGTAACTGTTGATCTTCGAGGTGTCACCTGTGCAGTCACACATACCTGCCCAGCCTTCCCCATTGCTGGTTTTTCCATCTACTTATCTTTGGATGGCCTTGCTAGTGGTTGCTAAAAGAAACTTGAGTGAAGGTGGGGTTTTCTCTGCAGCTCCAGGCATGCTCAGTAGCGGCCTGCTCCCCAGAGCAGAGGAAAAAGCACACTAAAACTCTGAGGCTAGCTCTTTTAGATCTCTGAGGTCAGGTTCATGGGCAGGCCCTGAACCCAAATATGTGACTGCACAGGTGACCACTTGAAGATCATCAGTTACAGGTAAGCAACCTGGTTTTTTTTCTTGATTTGTGAAGTCACACTGGGACAAAGTCGGGGGGGGCAATATGCTAGAAAGATTATGTCCCAAGTAAGTCAGCTGCAACATGTACTTTGTTGGCTGCAGGTGCAAGAACATATGACCGCCTCAAGAAGACCCGGGAAGAGGAGCGTATGAAGCGCACCATGCTTTCCGAAGTCCTCCAGTACATTCAGGACAGCAGTGCCTGCCAACAGTGGCTCAGCCGGCAAGCTGATATGTACGTCTGCAATTCAGATTTGCCTTTTTGGGTTTTTTCATAAAGAGAAACCTGGAAGCAGTAGGATGACCCACCTGGTTTGTCTGGAAATAGAATAGCGACAGACCACCAAAAAGAGGTTGCCTTTGGGTTTCTCTTAAGCACTATCAGTTTTGCTGTGAAATAGGACCGATGTTCTGCAGAGTAAGCCCATGACAGTGCAGTCCTAAGCAGAGGTACGGCTTTCTGAGTCCATTGAAGTCACTGGGCTTAGCCAGGTGCACCACTACGTAGGATGGCACTGTGAAAGAAGGGAGGAGGTTAGCTGTGAAGAACATGAGCGTGTAGATGGGTATGCTTACTTCCCTGCTCTTTTGAACGAGGGATGCATCAGGGAATAAAACTAGGATCAGCATTGACACCTGGGCTCCTTGTGGTCTCTATTTGGTTCTTTCTTTTCTCTTTTTTAAAAATTCTATGCCAGGCAACCCATATTTGGCACCAAGCTAACCTGATTTCTGTAACATGCATAAATTTTGCATCATTCCTCTTTTGAGTATAATGTATTCTATCTTTATCAGTCACCAATTGGGCGAGGATTCTAAAGCCATACTCCAGCTGTTGATAACCTTATTCAGGCACCTCTGTAGCTTCTCAGATTTGCTCACATAGTTCCAATTGCATCTTCTCAGCTATAAGAGCTAGAAATCACAGCATGCACACGTTCTTGCTGTGGCCATCCATGGGCCATCCAGCTGCCGTTTCCTCAAAGCTTATGAAATACATAG
>NW_015176110.1:3230-12971 GCF_001447785.1 Gekko japonicus | reverse complement strand
TCTTGTGTTACATGAGACTAATTTATAATTTAAAATTTTTCATTTCCAGTGATTCTGGCCTGAATCCCACCATGCCAGTTACGTCAAATTCAGGTAAATGTTTTGCTGAGGATCTTTCTGCAGTCATGAGCCAGGTCTCCATTCATTGGGTTATTTGTTCTTAGAAATGAGAAAATAGCACCTGGTCTCTTAACAGTAAATGTATTAGCCCATGAAGAATGTGGCCCTGAAACACTATTGCGTCCTCTGATCAACCCACCAGAGCCCCCTCTTTGCAAAGATGCTGGAAAGCCAAGAATCCAATGCCCGTCAGCCTTGCACTGAGGAATCCTTTGCAGCTTACATTACCACAAGCTACAAGCAGAGACTAGAAACCTGGAATTTGCAACAGAAGGGCAGCATAGCAGAGCTGCAGAGGCAGCAGCAAAACACACACACACACACACACACACTCAGGATTGCCGAACCATTTGACCTGGGATGAAAGCTCCCTCGCTTCAGACACAGTGCTGAACAAAGGCTACTTCATACAGCTGCCAGGCACTTGCTGCCAGGCGTATGGGAGGCAGAGAGCTACAGCTCAGCTCCCAGAAGCACAGACGTTTCCAGCGTATTCCTCTGAGCATTCACCTATGACCGGATTGTTTTGCATATCCCTGGGGCCCATTGGGCTGTCTTTCCGGCCAAAACCGGTGGCCCAAATACAGTCCTTGGTAGCCACTGTGCAATCAGTTAATGTTAGTTAATGTTCATTAGGAAATGTTGCTTGTGGGTCTTCAAGGTGAAAGGGAAAGGGAAGCTGCTGAAAAATGGGTGATATCTGTTTTTTTTTAAAAACAACATTTCTCTCCTGACAGTTTGTTGTCTCATAGGGCTGTTACCTATTACTCAGTTGCATATTTCCACCGATGACACCTCACAGCCTGAGCGTGAGTAATATGGCAGCACTTCTGTTCTGTGACGTGCAGCTTGCTCGGCAGCCCAGCTCCCTGTGGGAGTGTGACGCAAGCAAGACAGCTGACCTTCACGGCTCTTTCAGTGTCACAAAAATGCCCCCGTTAGTCTGTCACAACAGCGTGTGGTTCAGCCCATCGCCCAGCTGCGTGCTCCGGGTTCAGGTTCCTGGCTTTTCTTGGCCTTGGGTTGCAGTCTGAAGTGTGTTTACCAAGAAGTCTGTGCACTTGAGCTCAACAGCACTGACTTCTGAATAAACCTATTTCTTTGGATTTTTCTCCTCAAGCCCTGGAGGTTGAGTAGGTTAGCTATAAAATGTTAATCCTCACAACCAAGTTTAGTGGTGATTCTCTCACCACATCCCCATTCCTAGCCTCCCCCCCCCCATCTAATTCCTCCCCCCTTAAAACTCAGTTGCTTCAAGAGCCCTCTGTCTGGTCACACTACAGGGACAGCACAGCAGAGCCGCAATCTCACAGGACAATGCTTTCAGTGCTTGGCGGGGCGGGGGGGGGGAGGCCCATTCTCAGTGGTAGAGTATATGCTTTGCCAGTGTCTCTGGTTTGTTCCTGACAGCATCTCCAGTTAAAGGTTCTCAGGGAGCAGTCATTTGAGAGACACCTGTCAGTGCCTAAAACCTCAAAGAGCCACTGCTTGTCAGAGTAGGCAGCGCTGGGCTTGATGGACCAGTGGCTGAAGTCAGTAGCTTCATACATAGCTTTGCAGTGTTCCACTTCTGTCCCTCTGACTACCTTGGGAACAATGCCAGTGTTTCCATCTTTCAGGCGGCCGCCTGGTGGATGGGGAAGCAGGGCATAGGACTAGACTGAATGGGGTATTAAGGAAGGGGACAGAAACTTTCTGGGGTATGGTACTTGATTGGGGGAACGCTTGCCAAGACACCGATGCCACGCTCCCACAGGTGACTTTTCTGTTCCAGTGCTACGATATTCTTCCTGAATCTTCCACAGATTCCTCCGCGCGCATGCACGCACACACACACACACAAAAAGTGCCATTTCATTTTTGTTTTTTGCTCAAATCTATTCAATTTATACTTGTCAGTTTTTGTTCAGTTTCCATATAGCTCAGGATTTTTTTTTAACTTGGACAAGGTGTATCCCCCTACAGCTCCTTTCTGAAGAACACATACCAGTTTTTGGCTTTGCCACATTTGTCCACTTGTAGGGTCTGCATTGCTAATGTTTTTGCACTCTTCGAATGAGCTCTTCAGTACCACAGGTCTTTGTCCAAAAAATAAACATAAACTTTGAGAATCACTGATCAACTGTCTGTACCATATTAAGCTACTGTCATTTCCTTGAACACGTTAGTCCTCAGTGTGACAGGCAGTGAACTCTTTTCTACTCCAACATTTGGAGAGCAGTGTAAACCGACTCAGTATAAACTAGCTGAGACAGCAGTGGATCGGGATCAGGTTGCCTCTGAATTCCCAAAAAGCAGTGGGGTGAGAAGAATTCTTTCCCCTCACAGGCCTTCCCCTCCCCCTGAGACTGCTTTGTAGTCCTTGATAGGAGGAGCCGGGCCAGCCAGGGGAGAGTCCGTTGTCCAGACTTGCTTTATAGCAATTTGGAATGATCCAAGGTGGGAGTCCTGCTTCATCATATCTGACCTCAGAGTCAGAGCTACCACATCTGTTCCGGGGGTTGCCCTTACCTTGCTGTTATCTCCCCACAGGTAGGAGGAATGCCCCTCCGCTGAACCTTACTGGCCTCCCAGGCACAGAGAAACTGAATGAGAAGGAGAAAGAGGTAAGCAGAAAATGGAACACAACAGCCTTTAAATGGCTTTTGGCCCTCCAATGACAGAACGGGGCTGATTCCAAAATCATCCCAAGCACAACTGTTCAGCATTGTCCCTACAAGTGGCTTTGGCTGACGTCCACTTGGATTTATCATAGTGCAAGAACACAGTGCAAAATCTTGCAAGCATTCCTTCCCGCAGCAGAGGATTTGTCCTCATTCCTGTTTTTAATGGTTTCCATCCTTATCGTTTCAAAGACAGACTCACACCATAGCTCGTAGACTACCTGGGGATTCACCCTGACCCACGGCTAGGAGGACATTTGTATGCACCCACATGAAGCCTATATTTATGTGTGACTAGAACAGCCTCCAGGAATGCCGGCTTCCAGACACACTTGCTCAAAGAACTCACACTGGCCCAGCCATTTATTTATAGGGAAATAAAGGTTAATATGTATGAACGTGGACCTGTGTGCGTGTGAGACGGCCGTGCGAGAAAGGGGGTGTTGAGGAAGTGGTGTTCATTGTGCTGAAGGTAAAGGATCTGGATTAATCTCTGGCAAAGAGAGCAGTGCCCCTCTCTGTTTCAGAGGAGTGGTGGTGAGAAGTACCAACAAGTCACAGCTGATTTATGCTGACCCTGTAGGGTTTTCAAGGCAAGAGACTTTCTGAGGTGGTTTGCCTGCCTCTGCGTCTTGTATGCCTTGGAGGGCTTCCATCCAAATGCTAGCCAGGGCCAACCCGGGAATACCAGAAGATTTTAACGAGACCATTTGATACCCTGGGTGTCTTTTGGGCTGCCCCCTCTCTCTCCAGTCATAATAGCAGGCCAGCTTTGTTCTTCAGCTCTTAAGACAGATCACCAGGTAACCACTAATTCGGTGCTTCTGGCACTTTCCAGTGTTGTAGGTGAACGTTCTTGTCTGCAGTGCTTATTTTCCTTAAATCTTATATCTTCGTTGTTTCGCTCCTGTTGGGTTTCGGGGTAGGGGTGTGTGTGTTTTTTGGTCAAAGTGTTTTCTTTAATAAAAGAGGGGGGAAATAGGCAGTTGGTGTCTCCAGTGGGGTCATTACAGCAGAAGGAACTTCAGAGGAGATCAAGATGTTGGGGAGCAGCTGGTGCAATTACTGGCTTACCAAACTGAACCTGAGACCTTTTCAGAAGTGCTGTTTCAGTCTCCAGAGGGGGGTGGGGGGAGCTGCCTTGTAATAAAACCTCCCAGTTCTTGAGAACCCAGTGTCTGCATAGCCTCCTAAGCATACCAACCCTGCTGTCTCGCACCAGATAGAGGGAAGGGCCAGTTTAAGAACATAAGAGACGCCAATGTTGGATCAGGCCAAAGGCCCATCCAGTCCAACACTCTGTGTCACACAGTGGCCAGAAATACCAGTGCCATCAGGAGGTCCAGCAGTGGGGCCAGGACATTAGAAGCCCTCCCACTGTTGACCCCCCCCAAGCACCAAGAAGACAGAGCATCACTTGCCCCAGAGCCCCTAGCTATACCTTGTGGCTAATAGCCACTGATGGACCTCTGCTCCATATGCTTATCTAATTCCCTTTTGAAGCCGTCCATGCTTGTAGCCGCCACCACTTCCTGTGGCAGTGAATTCCATGTGTTAATCACTCTTTGGGTGAAGAAGTACTTCCTTTTATCCGTTCTAACCCGACCGCTCTGCAGTTTCATGGAGTGCCCACGAGTTCTTGTATTGTGAGAAAGGGAGAAAAGTACCTCTTTCTTTACCTGCTCTTTCCCATGCATAGGGTGGTAGGGTGAGGAAGCGACCAGCCTTCATCTGACTGTAGGGGCTTAAGAGACAGCTGGCCATGTGGGCTTCTCTCCATGATGCCGAATCAGTGGTTGCCTGGCTATATTTGCTAGCCCTGTTAAGAAACAAGCTCTTCTTTTCCCTCTCCTGGCAGACCCAGCAGAGATTTGGAGGACTGGATTGTGTTTCTCTCCCATCGCCGGGGGGGGGTGGGATGGTGGGAGGGGGGCCATGTGGTGAGCTGTGAATGACCTTTGGCTTTCTTTCCCAGCTCTGTCAGGTGGTCCGGTTGGTCCCTGGAGCCTACTTAGAATATAAAGCCGCCTTGGTCAACGAGTGTCACAAGCAAGGCGGCCTGAGGTTGGCCCAGGCAAGGGCCCTCATCAAGATCGATGTGAACAAAACCAGAAAGATCTACGACTTCCTGATCAGAGAAGGCTACATCACCAAAGCCTAAAAGGGAAGCTGTTCTCCTTGGGACATTCGCTGTGTTATCAGAGACTGTGTTTCTTTTTTAAATGGTTGTCTCAGAAGGGCAAAGAGCTCTCTATGAAAAACTGGCTTCTCAAAACATTTTCTCTCTTCACTCCGCCCTAGAAAAGTTTGTCATGCATTATATCGCCGCAAACTGTCAGAAGGAGTTGTGGGGATGCATAAGCTGTCATTAAATATGAGTGGGCATTAGTTTCTCACACCTCTTGTAACCATAATAGAGGGAATGGTGGAGGATTTTTGCTCAGTGCTGCTAATGGCATAAGTACAGAAGTTCAGCCCTTGAACACATTTCCTGCCCACCCTTTGTGCGGGTGAAGCAGCAGCACTGCCATTTCTCCTTCCAGCTCTCAGGCTCGTGAATTAAAAATCTGTTTGGTTCAGGAGGCTCAGTGCGTGCTCGAGGAGCTGAAAACAACATGTTATGTTCAAATTCCAGCCATTCTAAAATTACACTGTTTAAAAAGGGAGGAGAGAGAATGCCTATTTAGAAAGATATTTTGGAAGCTAACAAGGACTGTTCATCTTCTGGTTTCAAAATATTTATTTTATTTTATTGAATTTCTAGCCCTCCATCCCCTGCATGCAAGGCTCCGGGCAGGTCACAACCGTATAATAAATTACAGTAAAATAATCAAACATAATATTGATCATTTTAAAATACAATTATAACATCATTTATGGTGCCGGATAATACACTACTCCTGAGTCCATTCCACATATGTGCATAACAGATGGTAACCAGTGTTACCGGAGGGGGTAGATGAGTAAAAGCCAAATAGAATGGAAAGGTGCCGGGGGAAGCCAGTACTGGTAGAACTCCACTGCCTCAATCGCAGGCCTGGCAGAACATCTGCGTTTGGCAGACCTTGCAAAAACTGTAGTAAGTCCCGCAGTGCCTGGATCTCTCTTGGGAGAGTGTTCCACCAGGCGGGTGCCAAGCTGAAAAGGCTCTGGCGCTGGTTGAGGCTAAAGTGGACCACCTCTGAGCTGGGAACCACCAGCAGATATTGATCCATTGAATGTGACGCTCTTTGAGAGACGGTCCTGAAAATAAGTTGGTCCCAGACCACATAGGGCTTTGAAGGTTAAAACCGGAACCTTTAACTTATTCGGAATTTGACTGGGAGCCAGTGCAGCTGGCATAGCATGGGTCGTATATGAGCTCTTAATGGTGTTCCTGTGAGAACTCTGCACTGAGAAATACCTAACTTTCATGTGCCAAGATTTTGCAAGTATGCTTGTTATGTAAGAAGTGGCTTCATCTGCGGACAATATTTAGCACGTTAAATATTAAGTTCAGAATTTGGGATATTTGGGACTTGTGAAGGTGTTTTCTCCTCTCCCAGATATTGCATTTCTTAATGATGCCATGCACCACTTCACTGCCCTGAACATGTTTCCTAAACACTGCATGCATGATGCCATGAAGGAACGTGAGTGCAACATTAAGAGAGTCAGCAACAACCTGTCAAAACAGTGGTTACAGAGAAAAAGGCCTCATGAGTCACAGAGAGAACATCAGCGGATACTACTCTGTCACCAGCTCAGCATCAGCGCTCTGGCATGAGCCAACAACACCATGCATTCTGCACAGAATTCCTTCCAGTCTACTATTGTGTAAACAGGCAAGGAGGCACCAGCCTCTTCCATACCAGCTCATCCTCATCAGATTTCCACATGCCTTTGAAGAGCAAAAGAAAAGCCAGCTCCAACTCTTAACCCCACCCCTAGAGTAAGAAATCACAAAGGGAGAGAGCCGGTGTGGGGGTGCAGTATCCAAAGGCATTTTGAACGATGGATTGCAGGCACTTTCATCTCAAGCCGTGTAGGAAGGCAGCATTTGACAGCAAGTTCTGAAATTAGACTTCTGCTTTGGCTGGAAGTCAAACACTGGGTTTTCAAGGCTCAAAACTGAGCCTGTGTCGGTGCAAGTGTCCCAAGGTACAAAGGAATGTCCTTGATGGGACATGTTCACATTGTCCCTATTTAATTATCCAGAACTTCAGCCAGAAAATGGGAAACAGCTTGGTGTGTGCTTTTCTGTCTGGTCCCTCTTAAGAAGAAGAAGAAGAGAAGAGATTGGATTTATACCCCGCCCTTCACTTGGAGTCTCAGAGCGGCTTACAAACTCCTTTCCCTTCCCCTCCCCACAACAGACACCCTGTGAGGTGGGGGGGGCTGAGAGAGCGCTTGACACAAACTGCTCTTTTTCAAGGACAGCTATGCCAGAGCTTGTGACTGACCCAAGGTCACATCAGCAGGTGCAAGTGGAGGAGTGGGGAATCAAACCCGGCTCTCCCAGATTAGAGTCCACGCTCTTAACCACTACACCAAACTGGCTCTCTGCTTCACTAAAGGAGCCTCCTTTATCCCTGCAACAACCAAGGTCTTCCAAAGAAAGGTCTCCCAGTTCTCATCTCCTTATAAAGAAAGGCACTTACTGGAAGCGGTACAATTCAAGTTCCTATAATCGATCCTTGGAGTCCCACGATGTGTCCTGAATGCCCTTCTTAGATTAGAGACTGGAATGATCCCCTTGGATATGTGGATATGCACATCTAACTATTGGCTAAAACTCATCTTCAATCTGGTGGCTTTAGCATCCTTGATCTTTGCCAATAGCCACTGTTCAACCTGGCACAGAGCAATTGAGGGGAAACTCCAGGAGCATGGCCTCTCCCCCCAAGTCTTACTGCGTCTTTGGTAGGGATGCTCATGAAAAAAAATCAGCTTCTTTTGGATTTGGGTCCATTGGACCTGAAAAATATCGGTATTTCCTGATATTCCCAGATCCCAATATCAGTATGATATTGGGGTTCAGGTAAATAATCAGAAACCCAAATTTATTTGGCATTTAAAAACGCCTCCCCTTCCCTCCCTGAGAATGCAAATTCCTGAGTCGCAATGCGACTCAGGGACGGAAGTGGAGGCATTTAAAAATGCCTTCCCTTCACTCGCAGAGTCACGCCGCCTTGGAAGCATGCCTCCACAAGTGAAATGAATGCCTTCTCCAAGCTGCACCACTGACCAAATCTTAAATATAACTTGTCAGAGGTAGGGGTGAGCAAAAAAACACAAAACGGTAAAATTCAGATTTGGATTAGACCCGAATTTTTTCGGGATTCCTGAAAAAAACCCAAATATCTATACCGGTAAAGCATAGATATCCGAAAAGTTTTGGGATTCCCGAAAAATTTGGGTCCATTATATCCAATGGGGCCATTGAAGTCAATGGCAAAAATCCTCTGGAAAGTTCGCAGGGAGCTGGGGGGGGGAGGGGGTTGGGGCTCCAAATTTGGACCGTGGCTGCTCCAGCCTCTCCCCCAAAGACCCCCAAAGTTTTGAGAAAATTGGTCCAGGGGGTCCAATTCCAGGGGCATCCAAAGAGGGTGCCCCCAGATCAGCTTGCTGCCTATTGCTGGTTTGCCGCTGAACTTCGGCGGCAATTTGGCTATATCCTATGGGCCATTTGGCACATAGGTTATATTCTGGGGGCTGGAGGAGAGGGGGTTTGCTGGAACCTCTCCCCAAGATACCCACCAAGTGTCAAGAAGATTGGACGAGGGGGTCCAATTCTACGGCCCCCCAAACAGGTTGCCCCCATCCCTCCATTGTTCTCTATGGTGGGAAAAAAGTTACCTTTTCCCCACCATAGAGAGAACAATGGAGGGATGGGCAGCACCTGTTTGGGGGAGCATGTTTGCATTGCCAGCCAGGCCCAGCACTGCAGCAGAACCATAGCGATCTGCCCCCCCCCCACAACCTGTGCTAAGGTGCCAGTCAGTGCCCAAAATCCAAAAACCAACAGAACTTGGTTCAAACCAGAGAATCTCTGCAGCAGCAGCATACATAGACTGAGGGAGCATGTTTGTGCATTGCCAATGCCAGCCAGGTCCAGCAGCAGAACCAGAGAATCTGCCCCCCCACAACCTGTGCCAATGTGCCAGGCAGTGCCCAAAACCCCAACCAACAGAACTTAGTTCAAACCAGAGAATCTCTCTGCAGCAGCTGCCTACGTAGACTAAGGGAGCATGTTTGCATTGCCAGCCAGGCCCAGCAGCAGAACCAGAGCATTCTGCCCCCCCACAACCTGTGTCAATGTACCAGGCAGTGCCCAAACCCCCAAAACCAACAGAACCAGACAACCTCTCTCTCTGCAGCAGCAGCAGCCTACATAGGGAGCATATTTGCATTGCCAGCCAGGCCCAGCAGCAGAACCAGAGCAATCTGCCCCTCACAACCTGTGCCAATGTGCCAGGCAGTGCCCAAAACCAACAGAACCAGACAATCTCTCTCTCTGCAGCAACAGCAGCCTACATAGGGAGCATTTGCATTGCCAGCCAGGCCCAGCAGCTCACCCACCCCCCCCCCCCCCCCCCGCAACAACCTGTGCCAGTCACTGCCCAAACCCAACTGGACTCAGGTCAAACCAGAGAATTTCTGCAGCATATAAACTGAAGGGGAGCAGGCAGGACCTGTGCAAGTGAGCAATCAGCTAGGGGTGTGCGATTCCCCACTCATCACATTAAGAGAGGCAAAGGGAGGCCAGAGGAACCCAAATGGCCCCAAATCAGAGTGGTTGCCAACTCCCCAGGGGGCACTCAAAGATTGAGATACCCACTTTCCCGGATTGGGGAATCATCCAGACGGGTCTCACTGTCCCTCTAGGAAGGCGGTGTGAATCCAGTGAGTGGTGGCAGCAACTAAGGAAGGAAAATAGCCCCACCCCCACCAGACAGGGGCAGGCGAAAACATCCCG
>NW_015176110.1:0-1916 GCF_001447785.1 Gekko japonicus | reverse complement strand
CTCCGTCTTGCAGGCCCTACGGAACTGTAAAAGGTCCCGCAGGGCCCTGATCTCCTCTGGGAGCTCATTCCACCAGGTAGGAGCCACCACCGAAAAGGACCTGGCCCTTGTGGCAGCAAGCCTGGCCTCTTTAGTGCCCCGGGTTAACTAGACGGTGTTGTGACCCTGACCGAAGTGCTCTTTGGGGCCTGTATGGGGAAAGGCGGTCTCTCAGGTATGCCGGACCCTGGCCATGTAGGGCTTTAAAGGTAAGCACCAGCACTTTGAAGCGAATCTGGAACGCTATACGCAGCCAGTACAGCGCTTTCAGTACAGGCTGGATGTGATCCCATTTAGGGGCCCCCACTACCAGCCTGGCCGCCACATTCTGCACCAGCTGCAGCCTCCGAATTTGCGACAAAGGCAGCCCCATGTAGAGAGTGTTACAGTAGTCTAGCCTCGAGGTAACCGTCGCATGGATCACTGTGGCCAGATCGTCGCGGCTAAGGAAGGGGACCAACTGCCGCACCAGCCGTAGATGATAAAAGGCTGCTTTGGCAGTGGCCACCACCTGGGCCTCCATTGTTAAGGTGGGGTCCAAGAGCACTCCCAAACTCTTAACCTCCAAAGCTGGCACCAAAGGTGCCCCATTGAAGGCCGGGAGTGGGAGCCCCAATCCCATGCCACCCCAATAAAAGGCTGCTTTGGCAGTGGCCGCCACCTGGGCCTCCATCGTTAAGGTGGGGTCCAGGAGCACTCCCAAACTCCTAACCTCCAAAGCTGGCACCAAAGGTGCCCCATTGAAGGCCGGGAGTGGGAGCCCCAATCCCATGCCACCCCAACCCAGGCACAGGACCTCCGTCTTTGCTGGGTTCAGCTTCAGCTGACTCAGCCTGAGCCACCCAGCCACGGCCTGGTGAAGATCTTCTGGGTCGGAGTCCGACTGGCCACCCAACATCAGATAGAGCTGGGTGTCATCGGCATATTGATGACACCCAAGCCCATACCTCCGGACAATCTGGGCGAGGGGGTGCATATATATGTTCAATAGCATCGAGGAGAGTACGGCCCCCTGAGGCACTCCGCATTCAAGCAGGTGCCTCTGGGACTGCTGCTCCCCTAGCCCAACCCTCTGTCCCCAACCTTGGAGAAAAGAGACAAGCCATTGAAGGGTGAGCCCCTGAATCCCCAAGTTGGCAAGGCAGTGGGCCAACTTCCTCCAGGCTGAGCCAGTCAAAGTCCTCTAAACCCGGCGAAGCTGTGCAAGGGGCCTCAAGTTCACTATCTACTGTGGCGGGGAGGGCGCGGTGGAGCGTCAAGATTTTATCCACAAAATAGCTCGCAAAAGCCTCACAGCCAATGTCCAATTCCCTACTATTTTGTCCACCCAGAGGCAGAGCTGTCAATTATTGAATCGTCCTAAATAATTGGGCTGGGCGTGAGCTAGCGGACGCAACCCTAGCTGCGTAGAAATCTCTCTTCGCAGCCTTGACTGCCATCTCATAGGATCTCATAAACGTCCTATAAGATGCTCTTGTAGCCTTGTCACGAACTTGGTGCCACCGTCTCTAACCGTCTGAGCTCCTGTTTCATAAGCCACAGCCCCTGGGTATACCAGGGGGCCAGTTTAGAACGAGGGCGCAGAGGGTGCCGGGGAGTGATCACATCGATGGCCGTAGAAAGTCGGCTATGCCAATCATCCGCGAGCTCATCCAATGAGCCACCATGAGGCATCAGATCCCGCAGAGCCATCTGAAGCCGCATTGGTTCCATTAGGCTCCGTGGGCAAGCTAAAATCCGCTTGCCGCCTAAACGGGGGCGGGGCGGGACATTTGCACGAGCCTTCAGGGCATAGTGGTCCGACCATGGTACCGCTTTCGCAGTAATCCGGTCTACCATAATCCCCAACGCAAAGATCAAATCGAGCATGTGCCCAG